>NC_048574.1:14842675-14937675 GCF_013265735.2 Oncorhynchus mykiss
CTGACCCATCCCAGCCCATCCCATCCCAGTCCATCCCAGTCCATCCCAGCCCATCCCAGTCCATCCCAGTCCATCCCAGCCCACCCCAGTCCATCCCAGTCCATCCTAGCCCATCCCAGCACATCCCAGTCCATCCCAGTCCATCCCAGCGCATCCCAGTTCATCCCAGCCCATCCCAGTCCAACCCAGTCCATCCCAGTTCCTCCCAGCCCATCCCAGTCCATCCCAGTCCATCCCAGCCCATCCCAGTCCATCCCAGTTCATCCCAGCCCATCCAGTCCATCCTAGTCTATCCTAGCCCATCCCAGCCCATCCCAGTCCATCCCAGTCCATCCCAGCCCATCCCAGTCCATCCCAGTTCACCCCAGCCCATCCCAGTCCATCCCAGTTCCTCCCAGCCCATCCCAGCCCATCCCAGTCCATCCCAGCTCATCCCAGTCCATCCCAGTTCCTCCCAACCCATCCCAGTCCATCCCAGTCCATCTCAGTCCATTCCAGTTCATCCCAGCCCATCCCAGTCCATCACAGCCCATCCCAGTCCATCCCAGCCCATCCCAGTCCATCCCAGTCCATCCCAGTTCATCCCAGTCCATCCCAGTCCATCCCAGCCCATCCCAGCCCATCCCAGCCCATGCAGCTCAGTTGTAAGAGCACAGATGTTCATAATTGTTCAACTCAGCATACTGGTCTGTTCCCCTATGAATTAATCTGTCAGAATAGTTCCATGAATGTCTGATCGATGCAGCCATAGCCAACTGTGCATTTCAAAAATATAATTTAATCAATTTATAAGATCATAGAAATATAGATAAAGAGGCAAATGTCGATGGGTCACGGCAAGAAAATACATGAGATAGCCTACTAAGAGACAAACACCTACAGTTGAAGTCAGAAGTTTACATACACCTTAGCCAAATAGATTTAAACTCAGTTTTTCACAATTCCTGACATTTAATCCTAGTAAAAATTCCCTGTCTTAGGTCAGTTAGGATCACCACTTTATTGTAAGAATGTTAAATGTCAGAATAATAGGAGAGAGAATTATTTATTTCAGCTTTTATTTCAACACATTCCCAGTGGGTCAGAAGTTTACATACACTCAATTAGTATTTGGTAGCATTGCCTTTAAATTGTTTAACATTTTGTGTAGGCTTCCACAAGAATTTTGGCACATTCCTCCTGACAGAGCTGGTGTAACTGAGTCAGGTTTGTAGGCCTCCTTGCTCGCACACACTTTTTCAGTTCTGGCCACACATTTTCTATAGGATTGAGGTCAGGGCTTTGTGATGGCCACTCCAATAGCTTTGTCCTTAAGCCATTTTGCCACAACTTTGGATGTATGCTTGGGGTCATTGTCCATTTTGAAGACCAATTTGAGACCAAGTTTTAACTTCCTGACTGATGTCTTGAGATGTTGCTTCAATATATCCACATAATTTTTCTTCCTCATGACGCCATCTATTTTGTGAAATGCACCAGTCCCTCCTGCCGCAAAGCACCCCCACAACATGATGCTGCCATCCCCATGCTTCACAGTTGGGACGATGTTCTTCTGCTTGCAAGCATACCCCTGTTTCCTCCAAACATAATGATGGTTATTATGGCCAAACAGTTCTATTTTTGTTTCATCAGACCCAGAGGACATTTCTTCAAAAAGTATGATATTTTTCCCCATGTGTAGTTGCAAACAGTAGTCTGGCTTTTTTATTGCGGCTTTGGAGCAGTGGCTTCTTCCTTGCTCCAGCATCTTCACAAGGTCCTAAGCTGTTGTTCTGGGATTGATTTGCACTTTTCGCACTAAAGTACATTCATCTCTAGGAGACAGAATGCGTCTCCTTCCTGAGTGGTATGACGGCTGCGTGGTGTCATTGTATTTATACTTGTGTACTATTGTTTGTACAGATGAACGTGGTACCTTCAGACATTTGGAAATTGCTCCCAAGGATGAACCAGACTTGTGGACGTCTACCATTTTTTTCTGAGGTCTTGGCTGATTTCTTTTGATTTTCCCATGATGTCAAGCAAAGAAGCACTGAGTTTGAATGTAAGCCTTGAAATACATGCACAGGTACACCTCCAATGGACTCAAATGATGTCAATTAGCCTATCAGAAGCTTATAAAGCCATGACATAATTTTCTGGAATTTTCCAAGCTGTTTAAAGGCACAGTCAACTTAGTGTATGTAAACTTCTGACCCACTGGAATTGTGATACAGTGAATTATAAATGAAATATTCTCAATATGTAAACAATTGTTTGAAAAATTACTTGTGTCATGCACGAAGTAGATGTCCTAACCGACTTGCCAAAACTATAGTTTGTTAACAAGAAATTTGTGGAGTTGTTGTAAAACGAGTTTTAATGACTCCAACCTAAGTGTATGTAAACTTCCGACTTCAACTGTATATGTAACTCTCAGACTGAAGTCTTCAAGGGGTGAATTATTTGTGTCTTTTTCAATGAATAAATCAATGTAAATCTGAATTGGTTATACAGTATGTGTTATGTAACATAGACTTATGTATGGATACTTAACTACCGTATGTTTTCTCCTCCAGTAATACGATGGAATATCTTCCCTAGTGATTGCCTTGTGACATTATCATGCCCTATAAAATGTAATAAAACATGTCTTCATGCCATTAATGTTTTAATAGTAAACACTAAGCGCAGCGGAACGCTCACACACACAATGATTGTGTTTTGACAAATGTGTTTACCATTTTTGTATTGCAAGCAACTTCACTAGGCTGTGGCATCCTCCTAGGATAAATTATCAAGTGGAAGGACCCTGGCAACACACCTGACAGCAGATAGATCACCGAATACAATTCACGTACTTTCATTCCAATTAAGTGACAATGAAAGGTAACACAATCTAATGTTGGTTAAGAATGGAGGCACTCATTGTTTTTTTGTAATGCGAGAGAGAGAGAGAGAGAGAGAAAGAGAGAGAGAGAGAGAGAGAGAGAGAGAGAGAGAGAGCGAGAGAGCGGACGAGAGACAGAGAGAGAGAGAGACAACGTACGTAGAACACCAAATAATGCATGCAGAGCAGAATTAGGCCGATACCCACTAATTATCAAAATCCAGAAAAGAGCCGTTAAATTCTACAACCACCTAAAAGGAAGCGATTCCCAAACCTTCCATAACAAAGCCATCACCTACAGAGAGATGAACCTGGAGAAGAGTCCCCTAAGCAAGCTGGTCCTGGGGCTCTGTTCACAAACACAAACACACCCTACAGAGCCCCAGGACAACAGCACAATTAGACCCAACCAAATCATGAGAAAACATAAAGATAATTACTTGACACATTGGAAAGAATTAACAAAAAAACAGAGCAAACTAGAATGCTATTTGGCCCTACACAGAGAGTATACAGCGGCAGAATACCTGACCACTGTGACTGACCCAAAATTAAGGAAAGCTTTGACTATGTACAGACTCAGTGAGCATAGCCTTGCTATTGAGAAAGGCCGCCGTAAGGCAGACGTGGCTCTCAAGAGAAGACAGGCTATGTGCTCACTGCCCACAAAATGAGGTGGAAACTGAGCTGCACTTCCTAACCTCCTGCCCAATGTATGACCATATTAGAGAGACATACAGTGCCTTGCGAAAGTATTCGGCCCCCTTGAACTTTGCGACCTTTTGCCACATTTCAGGCTTCAAACATAAAGATATAAAACTGTATTTTTTTGTGAAGAATCAACAACAAGTGGGACACAATCATGAAGTGGAACGAAATTTATTGGATCTGTCAAACCTTTTTAACAAATCAAAAACTGAAAAATTGGGTGTGCAAAATTATTCAGCCCCTTTACTTTCAGTGCAGCAAACTCTCTCCAGAAGTTCAGTGAGGATCTCTGAATGATCCAATGTTGACCTAAATGACTAATGATGATAAATACAATCCACCTGTGTGTAATCAAGTCTCCGTATAAATGCACCTGCACTGTGATAGTCTCAGAGGTCCGTCAAAAGCGCAGAGAGCATCATGAAGAACAAGGAACACACCAGGCAGGTCCGAGATACTGTTATGAAGAAGTTTAAAGCCGGATTTGGATACAAAAAGATTTCCCAAGCTTTAAACATCCCAAGGAGCACTGTGCAAGCGATAATATTGAAATGGAAGGAGTATCAGACCACTGCAAATCTACCAAGACCTGGCCGTCCCTCTAAACTTTCAGCTCATACAAGGAGAAGACTGATCAGAGATGCAGCCAAGAGGCCCATGATCACTCTGGATGAACTGCAGATATCTACAGCTGAGGTGGGAGACTCTGTCCATAGGACAACAATCAGTCGTATATTGCACAAATCTGGCCTTTATGGAAGAGTGGCAAGAAGAAAGCCATTTCTTAAAGATATCCATAAAAAGTGTCGTTTAAAGTTTGCCACAAGCCACCTGGGAGACACACCAAACATGTGGAAGAAGGTGCTCTGGTCAGATGAAACCAAAATTGAACTTTTTGGCAACAATGCAAGACGTCATGTTTGGCGTAAAAGCAACACAGCACATCACCCTGAACACACCATCCACACTGTCAAACATGGTGGTGGCAGCATCATGGTTTGGGCCTGCTTTTCTTCAGCAGGGACAGGGAAGATGGTTAAAATTCATGGGAAGATGGATGGAGCCAAATACAGGACCATTCTGGAAGAAAACCGGATGGAGTCTGCAAAAGACCTGAGACTGGGACGGAGATTTGTCTGCCAAACAAGACAATGATCCAAAACATAAAGCAAAATCTACAATGGAATGGTTCAAAAATAAACATATCCAGGTGTTAGAATGGCCAAGTCAAAGTCCAGACCTGAATCCAATCGAGAATCTGTGGAAAGAACTGAAAACTGCTGTTCACAAATGCTCTCCATCCAACCTCACTGAGCTCGAGCTGTTTTGCAAGGAGGAATGGGAAAAAAATTCAGTCTCTCGATGTGCAAAACTGATAGAGACATACCCCAAGCGACTTACAGCTGTAATCGCAGCAAAAGGTGGCGCTACAAAGTATTAACTTAAGGGGGCTGAATAATTTTGCACGCCCAATTTTTCAGTTTTTGATTTGTTAAAAAAGTTTGAAATATCCAATGAATGTCGTTCCACTTCATGATTGTGTCCCACTTGTTGTTGATTATTCACAAAAAAATACAGTTTTATATCTTTATGTTTGAAGCCTGAAATGTGGCAAAAGGTCGCAAAGTTCAAGGGGGCCGAATACTTTCGCAAGGCACTGTATTTCCCTCAGATTACACAGATCCACAAAGAATTCGAAAACAAATCCAATTTTGAAAAACTCCCATATCTACTGGGTGAAATTCCACAGTGTGCCATCACAGCAGCAAAATTTGTGACCTGTTGCCACGAGAAAAGGGCAACCAGTGAAGAACAAACACCATTGTAAATACAACCCATATTTATGCTTATTTATTTTATATGGTGTCCTTTAACCATTTGTACATTGTTAAAACACTGTATATATATAATATGACATTTGTAATGTCTTTATTGTTTTGAAACTTCTGTATGTGTAATGTTTACTGTTATTTTTTTTGAAATTGTTTTTCACTTGATATATTCACTTTATATATTATCTACCTCACTTGCTTTGGCAATGTTAACACATGTTTCCCATGCCAATAAAGCCCTTGAATTGAATTGAATTGAGAGAGAGAGAGACAGAGAAAGAGACAGAGAGAGAGAGTGACAGAGCGAGAGACAGAGAGAGTCATAGAGCGAGAGAGACAGAGAGAGAGAGAGACAGAGAGAGAGAGAGTCACAGAGAGAGAGAGAGAGACAGAGAGAGAGAGAGTGACAGAGAAAGAGACAGAGAGAGAGAGACAGAGAGAGAGAGAGAGAGAGAGAGAGAGAGACAGAGAGAGAGTGACAGGGAAAGAGACAGAGAGAGAGAGACAGAGAGAGAGACAGACAGAGAGCGACAGAGAGAGAGACAGAGAGACAGAGACAGAGAGAGAGACAGAGAGAGAGACAGACAGAGACAGAGAGAGACAGAGAGAGAAAGACAGAGAGAATGACATAGAGAGTGGTTATTGAGTGCAGCTCTTCATTACCCCCTAGTGGGTTTAGAGACTCTAGACGCCAATTGGACCATTCTGTGCCTGTCTACATGGTTTACAGGTGCAGGTAGCGACAACAAAGAAAGCTGAGGATAATCGTAAAAATCTGCTGCAGTCAACAGCACATTGCCCCAATTGATGAGTAGACAATTATTGATTTCTGCAGTTACACCTACCCTGCATCATATCCCACTTCATAACTAGAGACACAGTAATACAGCTGTGAGGTTAGCTATAGTGATATAGTTATTTTAGCGGTTACTGAATCAACTCCAACACATGCTGATGGCCCAACACTCAAGTTGTTTGCAATTTAGTTGTCCTTTTCTTTGCTAGTACTATCTGGTCCCCTGGCGTAGACTCTGGTTCCTCTCCGTTTGTTTACTGCCACTCCATCTGTTAGTCGGTGTGGTGTCATCACACAGAGAGAGAGACAGAGAGACAGAGAGAGAGAGAGATAGAGAGATAGTAGGCTACCTGTTAATGAAGTGTGAGTGTCCCTCCTCTTGTTAGCTCCCCAGCATCCCACTGCCATCTAATCTAGCCACACAGGACAGCCAGGTGATGTTAATCAGAGAGAAGCTGCCTTACATGTCAACCCACCGCTACAGTACCACTGACACATCACATCACACCACAGTCTCTCTCACACATGTGCACGCACACACACACACACACACGCACCCACACACACACACCCACTTCCACTGCCACAGATGAGGTGATAATCTCAGATAGGAGGAATGTTCTCGAAGGAAAAAGGCATGTTTATGAACATGTCCCAAATGGCACCCTATTCCCTATTAGTGCATTACAAGGCCAACAGGATTCCAGTCAGAAATAGTGCACTATATAGGGAATAGGCTGCCATTTGGGATGCAGCCATGGTGTCGCTGATATCTATTGTAGATAGGATGAATGTCCTCTAAGGAAAAGAGCAGGTTTATGTTTCCAGCCTGAAGCATTGGCATTGTGCTATCAAAAGCATCAAAAATGCTGTAATTGTGTGGTGGCACTAGCATGTCTTTACAGCATCTTTGTAAACATATTGTAAGTGTGACTGAGCGAGGCGTGTTTTAATCCTTTTACAAATTAGACATGGTAAAAATAGAAAGAGTAAATAAATCCCAGAGAAGAGCGGTCAGCAACATATTTACATGTAAACAGGCCTATAATTCCCAGCATACCGCAGGGCTCATTCTTCTGGTTGTTTCATTGGAATAGAGGTGAGAACCTTAGACTTAATTTTGGCCTCAAGGAAGGCCTTTGTGGTTTCAGAGAATGGCTGCACAAGCTTCCCTGTTGTTCTAATTGTTCACACATAAAACCAGCAGAAGCTTCCCTGTTGTTCTAATTGTTCACACATAAAACCAGCAGAAGCTTCCCTGTTGTTCTAATTGTTCACACATAAAACCAGCAGAAGCTTCCCTGTTGTTCTAATTGTTCACACATAAAACCAGTAGAAGCTTCCCTGTTGTTCTAATTGTTCACACATAAAACCAGTAGAAGCTTCCCTGTTGTTCTAATTGTTCACACATAAAACCAGCAGAAGCTTCCCTGTTGTTCTAATTTTTCACACATAAAACCAGCAGAAGCTTCCCTGTTGTTATAATTGTTCACTCATAAAACCAGCAGAAGCTTCCCTGTTGTTATAATTGTTCACTCATAAAACCAGCAGAAGCTTCCCTGTTGTTATAATTGTTCACTCATAAAACCAGTAGAAGCATTAATAGAAAAATATACAGACCTTGAATAATCTCCTAGTACCATTGTAGAGAGGTAGCCATTGTAAAAAGGGGAAAGGTAGCCATTGTAGAGAGGTAGCCATTGTAAAAAGGGGAGAGGTAGCCATTGTAGAGAGGTAGCCATTGTAATAAGGGGAGAGGTAGCCATTGTAGAGAGGTAGCCATAGTAGAGGTAGCCATTGTAAAAAGGTAGCCATTGTAGAGAGGTAGCCATTGTAAAAAGGGGAGAGGTAGCTATTGTAGAAAGGTAGCCATTGTAGAGAGGTAGCCATTGTAAAAAGGGGAGAGGTAGCCCAGTGTGAACCACACCACTGCTATCACAGATAATTTAGTAGAGGTCTGGGGGAAAGGAGCAGCCACATGCCTAATTACAGATGGTAATAACATAGATAAAAATAATACTGGCTCAGTATCAAAGGTCAGGCGACCAATCATCAACATAGGGGGGAGGGGGGTTACCAATTGCAAAACAAGATGAGAGAGAGAGAGAGAGAGAGAGAGAGAGAGAGAGAGAGAGAGAGAGAGAGAGAGAGAGAGAGAGAGAGAGAGAGAGGAGCGGGTAGCTAATGTTATTCCAGACCTGTGGTTTGGGTAGGGAGGGGGAAGCGCTGTGGACAGCCAGCAGATGTTGGCTAAATGTAGCCCAGATGGGACATAACACTTTCCCTCCTCAGCAGATCACATCCATGGGTCCTTTGTGACTGAAAAGAGTGTATCAGCGCGTGTCCCTCCCCTTTAATGGAAACTGGAGATTTACGGCTCCTCTTGCCTGTGGGCCCTACAGTCCCTTTCCAATCTGCTGGGAATGTACCCCTGGTCTGAGAACACATTAACTTTCATGGACGTTTTCATCTGTCTTCAAAATGGCAGAGATTATCGATCATATATCTATGTTTTCAATTCATCTACATGGAGAGTAGTAGTTGATTATGATGCTCATTGTCATATGCCTCACACATACACCCCCCATACCTCTCTCAGTGTTGGTGCAGGATACTCACATCCATGTCGTAGAGTGTAACAATGCTGTGATGGATGAGATAACCATTGTGCTATCTAGCTCTGAGTAAAGGTGTAGCTGTCTATCTCTATACTTGCACTATATGAAGATGTACTGAGAGTGCATGGTATATAGATAAGGCTTTGTGCTGTCTGTCAAGCTCTGGATAATTCTCCTCACTTCATCTTAGCGAGGCTCGGAGATATTTGTCTCTCTTCTGCGCTACACGGTTTGGAGAGGCAGGATGACAGAATACAATTACACTCAAGGTAGAAAGATCAGCCCATATTAACAATGAGAGCAAAGTATTCTCATGGGTATTAATTCTGTGGAGGCAGAGGGACAGAAATGTTTCACTGTGGTGTTTCCCAAATGGTAACATATTCCCTATGTAGTGCATTAGTTTTAACCAGAGCCCTATGGGCCATTTGGGATGTAGTCAGAGTGTTGTTTTAAGGTGAATTGAAGGCAGTTTATTGAGAGACAGGGAACTTGGTCCGCATGTGGTGCCACCCATACTAATGTCCAGCACATGAAAACACAAACATTCCAGGGATTCCAGTCAGTTGTAAAACATGTTTACAGCTTGGACCAGTATAACTGAAAGGCAGTCAATACTTTACAAGCGGAAAGAAATGTTTCATTATCCAAATAACGGTTTGATTAATTATCCCAAATAATAGTATTTGCGGATATTGCTATAGTTCACCCACATTACTAAATTACATATTGGTGTCCTTACCCTGTAAGCAGTCTGTGGACAAGCTATGACAGCAATCCATGCTATGACAGCAATCCATGCTATGACAGCAATCCATGCTATGACAGCAATCCATGCACTGCACTGCTTACAGGGTAAGGAAACCAACATGTAATTTAGTCATTTCTGTGAATTATCCCTTTAACAGAATTGTCAACATTCGAAAAGTTCCTCAATGATCCAAAAACTAACCTAAACTTTTCAGTTTGTATTTTCTAGGAAGTGTCTATATTCTCCTCCTCACACAATTTCATGGTCAGGGGATGCCTTCCGTCACCCTTATCCCGTATTAATATTTAATATTTCACATTTTCAGCCTAAATGTTGTGCAGTTTTATTGAGGTTATTTCAGGTTAAGTGCATAGCTACTTTTCCACAATACTGTTTGGAGTTTTTTGGTCCTCAACAGAAGAATTAATCATTAGCACAATTTCTGTCAGCTAGTGAGATTGTGGCACATTTTGTATTTTTTGTATATTTCATATTTAAATAGGCAAGTCAGTTAAGAACAAATTCTTATTTAAAATGACGACCTACACCAGCCAAACCTGGATGACGCTGAGCCAATTGTGCGTCGCCATATGGGACTCCCAATCACAGCCAGTTGTGATACAACCTGGAATAAAATCAGGGTGTCTGTAGTGACGCCTCAAGCACTGAGATGCAGTGCCTTAGACTACTGTGCCACTCGGAAGCTATATTCCTAGTAGACCATTGCTTTTAAAGCAAAGAGCAAAATACTGCACACCATAGACTATCTGCTTCGGAATTAGGTCATGTCTGAAACCCATAGTTGGAGGGGAAATATCATATCCTTATCAGCAATCAAGTTGATTACTGTACATAGAGAACCAACATGGACACCATGAGTAGAATGTTTTTGAGTGGATGTTCCACTATTTACTGCACTGTTTCCTTGAACTGTTAAATGTGCATTATCTGTTGTAGTAGATATTTCGGGTCAACGGGGGCTGCTGGCCTGTCTACACTGTTCAATATAAGTCCATGAGAGTCATAACGTAAAAAATGCTGTTGCTAAGAGAAAAATATAGCTGATTTCAGTCCCAGGAAATAAGAGTAAACCCTCAAAATAGGATCGGAAGTAATGAAGCCGTTTAGCTGGGCCTCTGAGGAGATTGCATCCAAAATGGCACCCTATTCCCTTTTAAAGTGCACTAACTTTTACCAGGGCTCTGGTCAAGAGTAGTGCACTATTAAAGGAAAAGAGTGCCATTTGAGAAACGACCATATCTATCTGTTGCTCATCCTTTTCTCCAGATTTATCACACTCTTTCTTGAAACATTTCTCAGACACATGAATTTTTCTGCTTCCTGCAGATTTCTACTGAGTTTCATAAATAAGCCCTTGGTTGTCATTTTCCAGTCACACTGTTTCTGATCACAGTCAGATTCCTATCCAGTCACTGCATGCAAGCTCACTATTGCAGTCAAATTCTATGCTCATCCATGGAGTCTAAGGATGGATTTAGGATTTTATGTTCCAGTCTTGGCTAGAGTATGTTTTTCATGTGTGAGAGATAGAGAAATAGAAAAGTTGCGTGCTTGAATGTGTGCATGCTTGTGTAAGCCAACATATCAACAAAGTAAAACAAGTTATAGGTTAAAACTGTTTCCTTATTAAGTATGTTTTATAATTGCAGCAATGTTCTCTGCTAATGTCATTGTTGATCACAAAAGAAAAGAGCATGTATGAGAGCTCTTGGTCACAACCATTTATTTGGTTTTGGTGCCAATTTAAACTTGTTTTGGAGTCCACACTAATTTATCTGTTTTTAATTCATCCATGTGTTTATTTAAAGCTAAACTACAAGGTGATCATTTTTAAGAGGTAATGCTAAAGTTAGGCTAAAGGAATGTAAAATGCTTACTTAGTTTTTTCTCGTAAGGTAGAGGGTCGGGCGCTTCATGTTTCCTAGTCGGAGACAGGCAAACGGACAGGGTACGAGAGGAAACTGACATCAACGGGTGGATCCACACATGAAACAAAAAGACACCTAAAAATGAGATACAATAAACATTTACAAACCAAACAGTCTCCTTTAGGCAAAGTAAGCAACTTAATGACTTGATCTAACTATGAATGTGAAGAAGCACGATTGCTAATAAATGCAAGCTCTCATCTGAACATGAATAGCCTACATAGACAACTTTAATCCAATTAAATTTTTAGACTACACATGACAGTGTGAGATGAACAGTACCGGGAATACATTGACATCAATTCTAAGGGACAATGGATGAGAGTGCATCAGCAAGCAGGTCAACCAGTGGAAAGTTATTAAAACCATTTCTATTGAAATTAAGTTCCCTCTGTCAGTCTGCAACTTTTGCGTTCATACCCTCATTATCATTCGTGTTATAAGTACTCAAGCCAATGCAAACACATGCTAAAATCCAACTTTTTTTTCATGCACAACATCTGCCTATTGTAGGTCCATCTAATTCTATCTGCCGGCACTTGGCTTAATCACAATACCACTGCCATATATTTGGGGGCCATATTGACCTATCGGCAGTCCTGTGTCCTCTGAAGTATGCTTACCTATGTCCATCGATGTGGCAGGGCATGAAGGAGTCCGGGCGCATTGAATTTGCATTCGAATGAGGCCTGGGCTTGGGCTGTTCGATGACGATATCCCAGGTGACTATTTTGTTGTTGTCGGCAGTGTCTGGGCCCTGAGAGGACAGGCCTGTTTTATTTTCATTTCCCCTCTTATCTTGTGATTTCCAATAGCTCTACTTGGCCTGCAGTGGTCCCTGGGAAAGCCAATCAATAGCCAGTTAATGAGTCACTTTGGAGGTGAATGAGGATTTAGTGTGCACATTGAGTCAGAGCTTTACAGTAAGAAACATTGGTTTGAGTCTCCAATGGCACCCTATTCCCTATAAGCCTATAGTGCACTACTGTTAACCATGGCCCATGCTGCTCTGGTCAAAAGTAATGCACTATATAGGGAATAGCCAGGGTGCCATTTGAGATACAGACACTGTTTGCTGCTGCA
The DNA here is from genome assembly GCF_013265735.2 of Oncorhynchus mykiss. Classification (NCBI taxonomy): domain Eukaryota; kingdom Metazoa; phylum Chordata; class Actinopteri; order Salmoniformes; family Salmonidae; genus Oncorhynchus; species Oncorhynchus mykiss. The sequence continues at coordinate 14,855,282 of NC_048574.1, forward strand.
CTCCTCGTATGGGTCAGATGCACATTAGGAGAGCATGAAGCAACAGAACTCTGACAATATGTGCTTTCTTTACAGGGCACATAAAGGTCACACAGGTTTAGTGTCTGTGTTTACCTCACGTTTGTCTTCAAGCTATTGACTTTTTATCCCTCCCAATTCGCTTATTTTCAGTGCCTTCTGGTATATAACTGATTAATAAGGAATGGTACCATTATGAATCCGGGCTATAGCTATGTGTATTGTAGATAATGTTTGTAATGGATTTTTAAGATGTGAGATTGATTAGAGCTAACGAACGCAGGCTATGCTTGTGGCCCGAGACCTCATCAAACAAGAAATAAACAATATTTGCTATTGCAGCAATAGTTGCATTTTATTGAATCATCTAGAATTCTTGAAAAACAAGGAAATTAAATAAATTAAAACCTCTTAAGGATCTCTACAGATCGGTGTCTCACCCACGGGACGGTTGAGCTAACATAGTCTAATGAGATTAGCATGAGGTTGTAAGTAACAAGAACATTTCTCAGGGCATTAACATATCTGATATTGGCGGAAAGCTCAAATTCTTGTTAATCTAACTGCACTGTCCAATTTATGGTAGCTATTACAGTGAAAGAATATCATGCTATTGTTTGAGGAGAGTGCACAGTTATGAACTTGAAAAGTTATTAATAAACAACATTTGGGAGGTCCTGATACAAAATGTTGAACAAAATGTAATGCTTCATTGGATCAGTCTAAAACTTTGCACATACACTGCCACCATCTAGTGGCCAAAATCTAAATTGCACCTGGACTGGAATAATACATTATGGTCTTTCTCTGGCATTTCAAAGATGACGGTACAAAAAAAAAAGACCAAAAAACGGTTGTTTTTTTCTTTGTATTATCTTTTACCAGATCTAATGTATTATATTCTCCTATATTAATTTCACATGTACACAAACGTCAGTGTTCCCTTTCAAATGGTATCAAGAATATGCATATCCTTGCTTCTGGTCCTGAGCTACAGGCAGATTTGGGTATGTCATTTTAGGCAAAAATTGAAATAAAGGGGCGGATCCTTCAGAGGTAAAATAGTGGTGGGTGTTTTAAGTAGAAAACACATTCATTACCTCAACGAATGCAACGTGCTCCTGGAGGAAAAATAACCATAATCCTTCTCGAAACAGCATATCAAAACACATTTTATTGGTCACATAAACGTGCTTAGCAGATGTTATTGCGGGTGTAGCGAAATGCTTGTGCTTCTAGCTCCGACAGTGCAGTAATATCTAACAAGAAATGTTTATCTCAATCTCTTCATTCAAAGACTCAATCATGTACACATTTACTGTCAGTTGTGGCTGCTTTGTGTGATGTATTGTTGTCTCTACGTTCTTGCCCATTGTGATGTAGTCTGTGCCCAATAATGTTTGTACCATGTTTTGTGCTGCTACCATGTTGTGCTGCTACCATGTTGTGTTGCAACCATGTTGTTGTTATGTTGTGTTGCTACCATGCTGTGGTGTCATTTGTTGCTGCCTTGCTATGTTGCTGTCTTAGGTCTCTCTTTATCTAGTGTTGTTTTGTCCTTTTTGTTGTGGTATGTTTTGTCCTATATTTATATTGTATTTATTTTTTATCCCAGGCCCCCATCCCCGCAGGAGGCCTTTTGCCTTTTGGTAGGCCGTTGTTGTAAATAAGAATTTGAAATGCCAAATCTAACTGCCTGTAACTCAGGCCCTGAAGCAAGGATATGCATATTCTTGGCACCATTTGAAAGGAAACACTTTGAAGTTTGTGGAAATGTGAAAGGAATGTAGGAGAAAATAACACAATAGATTTGGTAAAAGATAATACAAAGAAATAACCAACCCTTCTTTTATATATGTTTTTGTACCATCATCTTTGAAATGCAAGAGAAATGCCATAATGTATTATCCCAGCCCAGGTACAATTTAGAAGATGTTTTTCAGTCTCTCGGTCCCAGCTTTGATGCACCTGTACTGACCATGATGATAGCAGGATGAACAGGCAGTGGTATGGATGGTTGATGTCCTCGATTATCTTTTTCACCTTCGTGTGGCATTGGGTGCCGTAGGTGTCCTGGAGGGCAGGTAGTTTGCCCCCGATGATGCGTTGGGCAGACCGCACCACCCTCTGGAGAGCCTTGCGGTTGCGGACATTGCAGTTGCCGTACCAGGCGGTGATACAGCCCGACATGATGCTCTCAATTGTGCATCTGTAAAAGTTTGTGAAGATTTTAGGTGCCAAGCTAAATTACTTCAGCCTCCTGAGGTTGAAGAGGCTCTGTTGCACCTTCTTCATCACACTGTGTGGGTGGTCCATTTCAGATTGTCAGTGATGTGTACGCCATGGAACTTGACGCGTTCCTCCTTCTCCACTGCGGTCCTGTCGATGTAGATGGGGGGTGAACCCTCTGCTGTTTCCTGAAGTCCACAATCATCTCCTTTCTTTAGTTGACATCGAGGGAGAGGTTATTTTCCTTGCACCACACTCCCAGAACCCTCACCTGTCGTCTGCAAACTTGATGATTGAGTTAGAGGCGTGCTTGGCCACACAGTCATGTGTGAACAGGAAGTGCAGGAGTGGGCTGAGCACATACCCTTGTGGGGCCCCAGTGTTGGGGATTAGCGAAGTGGAGGGGTTGTTTTCTACCTTCACCACCTGGGGGCGACCCATCAGGAAGTCCAGGACCCAGTTGCACAGGGCGTGGATCAGAACCAGGGCCTCGAGCTTAATGATGAGCTTGGAGGGTACTATGGTGTTGAATGCTGAGCTATAGTCAATGAACAGCATTCTTACATTTAGCCTCCAACACTCTATTCAGCAATTTGGATGCAGTCTATCACAGTGCCATCCGTTTTGTCACCAAAGCCCCATATACCACCCACCACTGTGACCTGTATGCTCTCGTTGGATGGCCCTCGCTTCATATTCGTCGTCAAACCCACTGGCTCCAGGTCATCTATTAGTCTTTGCTAGGTAAAGCCCCGCCTTATCTCAGCTCACTGGTCACCATAGCAGCACCCACCCGTAGCACGCACTCCAGCAGGTACAGGGGGGCAAAAAAGTATTTAGTCAGCCACCAATTGTGCAAGTTCTCCCACTTAAAAAGATGAGATAGGCCTGTAATTTTCATCATAGGTACACTTCAACTATGACAGACAAAATGAAATCCAGAAAATCACATTGTAGGATTTTTAATGAATTTATTTGTAAATTATGGTGGAAAATAAGTATTTGGTCACCTACAAACAAGCAAGATTTCTGGCTCTCACAGACCTGTAACTCTTCTTTAAGAGGCTCCTCTGTCCTCCACTCGTTACCTGTATTAATGGCACCTGTTTGAACTTGTTATCAGTATAAAAGACACCTGTCCACAACCTCAAACAGTCAACCTCCAAACTCCACTATGGCCAAGACCAAAGAGCTGCCAAAGGACAACAGAAACAAAATTGTAGACCTGCACCAGGCTGGGAAGACTGAATCTGCAATAGGTAAGCAGCTTGGTTTGAAGAAATCAACTGTGGGAGCAATTATTAGGAAATGGAAGACATACAAGACCACTGATAATCTCCCTCGATCTGGGGCTCCCCGCAAGATCTCACCCCATGGGGTCAAAATGATCACAAGAACGGTGAGCAAAAATCCCAGAACCACACGGACCTAGTGAATGACCTGCCGAGAGCTGGGACCAAAGTAACAAAGCCTACCATCAGTAACACACTACGCCACCAGGGACTCAACTACTGCAGTGCCAGACGTGTCCCCCTGCTTAAGCCAGTACATGTCCAGGCCCATCTGAAGTTTGCTAGAGAGCATTTGGATGATCCAGAAGAAGATTGGGAGAATGTCATATGGTCAGATGAAACCAAAATATAACTTTTTGGTAGAAACTCAACTCGTTGTGTTTGGAGGACAAAGAATGCTGAGTTGCATCCAAAGAACACCATACCTACTGTGAAGCATGGGGGTGGAAACATCATGCTTTGGGGCTGTTTTTCTGCAAAGGGACCAGGACGACTGATCCATGTAAAGGAAAGAATGATTGGGGCCATGTATCATGAGATTTTGAGTGAAAACCTCCTTCCATCAGCAAGGGTATTGAAGATGGCTGGGTCTTTCAGCATGACAATGATCCCAAACACACCGCCCGGGCAACGAAGGAGTGGCTTCGTAAGAAGCATTTCAAGGTCCTGGAGTGGCCTAGCCAGTTTCCAGATCTCAAACCCCATAGAAAATCTTTGAAGGGAGTTGAAAGTCTGTGTTGCCCAGCAACAACCCCAAAACATCACTGCTTTAGAGGAGATCTGCCTGGAGGAATGGGCCAAAATACCAGCAACAGTGTGTGAAAACCTTATGAATACTTACAGAAAACGTTTGACCTCTGTCATTGCCAACAAAGGGTATGTAACAAAGTATTGAGATAAACTTTTGTTATTGACCAAATACTTATTTTCCACCATAATTTGCAAATAAATTCATAAAAAATCCTACAATGTGATTTTCTGGATTTTTTTTCTCATTTTGTCTGTCATAGTTGAAGTGTACCTATGATGAAAATTATAGGCCTCTCTCGTCTTTTTAAGTGGAGAACTTGCACAATTGGTGGCTGACTAAATACTTTTTTGCCCCACTTTATATTTCCCTGGTCACCCCCAAAGCCAATTCCTCCTTTGGTCGCCTTAACTACCAGTTCTCTGCTGCTAATGACTGGAACGAATTGCAAAAATCACTGAAGCTGGACACTCATATCTCCCTCACTAACTTTAAGCATCAGCTGTCAGAGCAGCTCACAGATCATTGCACCTGTACATAGTCCATCTGTAAATAGCCCATTTTGCTCCTTTGCACCCCAGTATCTCTACTTGCACATTCATCTTTTGCACATCTATCACAGTGTTTAATTGCTAAATTGTAATTACTTCGCCACTACGGCCTATTTATTGTCTTACCTCCCTAATCTTACCTCATTTGCACACACTGTATATAGATTTTTAATATTGTGTTATTGACTGTACGTTTGTTTATTCTATGTACAACCCTGTGTTGTTGTTTGTGTCACACTGCTTTGCTTTATCTTGGCCAGGTTGCAGTTGTAAATGAGAACTTATTCTAAACTGGCCTAACTGGTTAAATAAAGGTGAAATATATATATATTTTTTAAAGAATGTAAAAAATAATACATAAAAAACAAAATACTGCAAAGTTTCCTAAGAGCTAGTCGCGAGGACGCCATCTCCGTTGGCACCAGGGACTATAGCGTGGAATTATCATACACTGTTGAACGTCCAATGAGATGTCTGGAATCCACTGAGATGTCTGGAATCCAATGAGATGTCAGGAATCACATAAGATATCTTGAATCCACACGGAAGAAATGTGTTTCCTTTGCTTTTTCATTGCCTTCTGTTCGACAGTTTATGTCTTGTCAGAGCCCAGTCAGTGGTGAGAATGTACAGTATTTGTTCCTGGATCCATTATGAACGAGACTTTCCCTTATTATGTGAGTGTGTGTGTTTGTGTTTGTGTTTGTGTTTGTGATTGTGTGTGTGTGCGTGTGCGTGTGCGTGTGCGTGTGTGTGTGCGTGTGTGTGTGTGTGTGTGCGTGCGTGCGTGCATCTGCGCTTGTGCGCGTGCGTTAAAGAGATGCCAATTAGAATATTTTTTTCCAGGGAGTAAATGAATTGGCCTGAAAGGACTGCCTGACTAATCCATTTCAGATGGGTTGCTTTTAGAGTGATGTCTCGACTCAATCATAGACAATACAATTTGCAATTTGTCCCTGTAAGTGTATGTATGGCTCTCTTTTGGGTTAGTTGGGCTACTGGTAAAACTGCAGAGTTGTGTGTAGTATTGCTTGCATTACATTATCAGTGTGAGTTACAGAATAATATAATTCTTGCCTCTGAGATTGCCATTTGATCGCAGCCATTGTTCATATTCATGACTTCGCAAACGGTATTCGTTGAAGACTTCACAAGTTGCCATTGCACTCATGTTAACTCACATTTGTACCAATTTAGCTGCTTTTGGCAATGGAATACATGTATCAGTAAAATATGCAAATGTCTGTTTCACTTCATCTCCACTTTGTTCTCCTTAATTAGTCTCTATTAGCTCGTCCCAGTCTAGGAATTAGGCGCATCGTTAATGCTTCACAGACACATTCTTTATGCTGTATAAGCACATTATATTATGGCAAGCTTGGTGAGTTAGTTCAAACATGTTCTCACATGTATTCTTCATTATAATATCAATTATCATTTGGAGCTTTTCCTGTGGCAATTGTCTATTTTGATTGAATGCCTCATTATTGAACTATCTATCTGAGAATGGAACTAGACACACTAGCTATACACAGAACTAGCTATACACAGAAGTTCAGAAACCACATTCCACCGACAAACCCTTATTCCAGTGGTTATCAGTGTGTCAGGGGTGTCAATAATGACTCAATCCCATATTTAGTTGATACACAGACCCCATTCACATCCAAGTTCCTGGGTCTTTAGTGTAGACCTACAGTATCTGTACATCCTCTGTGTTCTCCCCAGGCACATTCGTTTCACAGAGGAACATCCCCGCCAATGTCAGAGGTCACTGACACTTTTTCTTCCACCAGACTCAGTAGACTATAGAGTCAGATTATAATCTTAATCTGACTAATAATATACCCTCCCACCCTCCACACACACAGTTCTCCCTGCAGTATTCTGTTCATACTCCCATCCTGCTATTCTTTCAGCACCCGGGATGGTGTTGCAGATAAAGCAGAGAACAGAAGGGAAGGAGATTACATCTTGTGGATGCAGGCCAACAACTCATGTAAGCAGTAATGTGTACCCCCTCAGATAGGGAATGTAGTTCATGATTAAAACATACAGGTTAATGCCTTCACCATCACCACAACCAAATTAATTGGATGTAGTAAACAGATTGTGTTTAAGTCACTCAATTTTTGTTGTTGTTTTGTTGCCTAACTCCACTTTCTTCAGGGCTTTTCCCTGTCAAGGGAGATGTAAAGGCTTTCCTCCTCTTCCTCTGAAGAGGTGTAGCAAGGATCGGGCCAAGATGCGGCGTGGTAAGTGTCAATGGTTTTTAATATGAAAAACTCAACATGAACACAAATGCAAAACAATAAACATGAACAAAACCGAAACAGTCCCGTGTGGCGAACAAACACAGACACGGAAACAAACACCCACAAACAAACAGTGAAACCCAGGCTACCTAAATATGATCCTCAATCAGAGACAACTAACGACACCTGCCTCTGATTGAGAACCATACTAGGCCTAAACATAGAAATCCTAAAATCATAGAAAAACAAACATAGACTGCCCACCCCAACTCATGCCCTGACCATACTAAATAACGACAAAACAAAGGAAATAAAGGTCAGAACGTGACAGGAGATGTCCAAATCATTGGTCCATTTCTCTTGGGAGGATAGAGTATCAACTACTTCTGTCCATTTTTTAAATACATTTTGGGAGTAATATTTCTTGAACTCAGGGTCGAGAAATTGGCTTAGCTCTGAGATACTGTATGTTGTTGCTTTGGGTCAAATTGCAATTTAGATTTAAGTAGCTGTTTAATCTGTAGGTATTGAAAACTTGAGAAGCTATTCAAATGAAAGCTATCCTTCAACTCCTTAAATTAAATGAACTGTCCTTGATCTAGTAACTGGTGATGTACATCATCCCTTTCTTCTTCCAAAGAGTAAACACGAACGCTTTCTCTGCAATTAGATCATCGGGATTCGACCAAATAGCAGAGTTCAATGAAGGAGCCAGTTTTGAGTTATTAACTTTGTGGGCTTTCGTCCATGCTTCCAGTGTATTTAAGATTCAAGATATGCCCTATATCTTTCAATCTGTAAAAAAATTGCCATTTTTCAATCCATTCACATTTAGTGGTTTTACACAGGAGTCTTCTAGATCAATCCAGGAAGGTGAGTTTACACTTGGACAATTGAGACATTTGATTATGTTATTCATTTGGAAGGTCAAATAATATTTTTTAAAGTCTGGTGCTGCAAGTCTGATTTTGGGCTTACCGTATTGTAATGTAGTAAGTATAATTCTGGCCTTTTTCTGTCTTCAATTAAAACTTGAGATATAATGGTTGAGGGTATCAAACCATTTCTGTGGGGGGGACATTGGACTCATTGAGAAAATATTGTTTATTTTCTGTAAAATATTAATTTTAATTGTATTGATACAGGCAGTAAGGGTCAGACGAACAGAGTTCCATCTTTCGAGATATTCATTCACTGATTGCAATAGTTGCGGGAAATTATATTCAAGCAATTCATCTAGCCTGTGTGGTACTTGTACTCCAATATATTTAATGCCTTGAGATGATCATCTGAAGGGGAAAATTTTGGCTAGAGTCCCAATTAAATTGATTTATTGATCTCTGATTTGCCCCAGTTAATCATGTCCTGATATTACTACCAAATGTGTTGATCGTCGATCGGGTTCTTGTATGAACATCAGAATATAATCAGCATAGAGAATTTTATGTTATGTTTGGGGACGCCTATGATTTAGCTGTTTTGGCAAAAAAGCAGCGGCCAAGAGTTCAAGAAACATGTTAAACAGAAGTGGAGACATTAGACAGCCTTGTCTGGTCCCTCTTAGTCATTTGAATGGTTTTGAGATGATATTATTGGTAATTATGGAGGCTTGTGGTGAGCTATAGAGAACTTGAAACCATTTACATATATATGCACTAAAACCAAATGTCTCAAGTGCCAAGTTCAGGAAGGTCAGATTGACTCAACTATAGAACTATTGGTTTGGGAAGTGAGATGCATGATGTCAAAGAGGCGCCTGGTATCATCTGAAGAGTGTCAGCCTTTCATAAAATCTGTTTGATTAGAATGTAATATTTTGTGAAGAACTGTTTCTAATCTATTGCTTTGTTAATTATTTTTAAAATATATGTTAATCAAATAAATCAGTCAATAGCTACTACACTCTGAAGTGTCTTTATTTTTTGAGTAGGAGAGTGATTAAGGCAATGTTCATAGTATGCGGAAGGTTACTGGAGCAAGACACGTGCATAACAATATAAAAACATATTGGGGAAATAAGGGACCGATTATTTAATAAAACTCAATAGGATATCTGTCCTGGCCAGGCGCTGAAATTCGTTGGGAGTTAGCGGAGTCTCTAAGGAGTTATGGTCCGGGGAGGAAATTGCTGGATGTTGGAGAAAGAAACTTTTCATTTTGAGGGGATCCACATCACTTCCTGGCGTATATAGTTTGGAAGGCATAACTTTTCATATTTTCTTGATCGGTGAGTAGATTACCTACAATCTTTTCAACAACTTTTTAGCCAACTTTTTAGCCAACATATTAGCCAAGAACTTGCCGGACTTCAAATCAAATCAAATTGTATTTGTCACATGCGCCGAACACAACAGGTGTAGTAAACATTACAGTGAAATGCTTACTTATAAGTACAACAATGCAGTTTTATGAAAAAATAAGTGTTAAGACAGTATTTACTGAATAAACTGAAGTAAACAATAAATAAATACAAAGAAAAAAGAAAAAAAAAAGAAAAAATCCAAATATCAAATAATTAAAAACTTCTCTTGGGTAGGGGGCAGCATTTGGAATTTTGGATGAAAAGTGTGCCCAAATTAAACTACCTTCTACTCAGGCCCAGAAGATAGGATATGCATATAATTGGTATATTTGGATAGAAAACACTCTAAAGTTTCCAAACTGTTAAAATAGTGTCTGTGCAAAAACCTGAGAAAAATTCATTCATTATTTTTTTTTTTTACAGTTTTTACAGTATCCATTGACTTAGGACTCAAATTGCAGTTCCTATGCCTTCCACTAGACGTCAACAGTCTTTAGAAATTGTTTCAGTCTTGTATTCTGAAAAATGAGGTAGTAAGAGCAGTCGGAATGAGTGGACCCTGCCGTGTCACAGAGCTTTTTCATGCACGCAATTTTTTTGTATGCCTCTTGTGACTGCGTTTGAGCCTGTGGATTACTGAAGAAAACGCGTGAATAAAACTGAGGTTTTCGGATATAAAGAGAGACTTTATCGAACAAAAGGAACATTTATTGAATAAATGAATGTCTTCTGAGTGCAACCATATGAAGATCATCAAAGGTAAGTGATTAATTTTATCTCTATTTCTGACTTGTGTAACTCTTCTACTTGGCTGGTTACTGTTTGTAATGATTTGTCTGCTGGGCTATGTTCTCAAATAATTGTAAGGTATGCTTTCGCCGTAAAGCAATTTTGAAATCTGACACCGTGGTTGGATTCAAGTTAATCTTTAAACCTATGTAAAATGGTTGTATCTTTTCTGACTTTTTATAATGAGTATTTCTGTATTTGAATTTGGCGCTCTGCAATCTCACTGGATGTTGGCCAGGTGGGACGCTAGCTTCCCACATACCCTAGAGAGGTTAAAGAGCAACAATAAAATAACAGTAGAAGATGTTAAGAATCCTTTTGGACCTAGACTTTGCACTCCGGTACCGCTTGCCTTGCGGTAGCAGAGAGAACAGACTATGACTGGAGTCTTCTGCAATTTTTAGGGCCTTCCTCTAACACCACCTGGTGTAGAGGTCCTGCATGGCAGGAAGCTTGGCCCCTGTGACGTACTGGGCCGTACGCACTACCATCTGTAGTGCCTTGCGGTCGGAGGCCGAGTGGTTGTCATACCAGACAGTGATGCAACCAGACAGGAGGCTTGATGGTGCAGCTGTATAACTTTTTGAGGACCTGAGGACCCATGCCAAATAATTTCAGTCTTCTGAAGGGGGGAATAGGCTTTGTCGTGCCCTCTTCATGACTGTCTTGGTGTGTTTGGAGCATGACAGTTCGTTGGTGATGTGGACACCTAGGAACTTGAAGCTCTCAGCCTGCTCCTCTACGGCTCTGTCAATGAGAGTGGGGGCTTGCTTGGCCCTTGCTTGGCCCTGGCCCTTTTCCTGTAGTCCACGATCATCTCCTTTGTCTTGATCACATTGAGGGAGAGGTTGTTATCCTGGCACCAAACTGCCAGGACTCTGACCTCCTCCCTATAGGCTGTCTCATCGTGGTCGGTTATCAGTGTGTCGTTGACAAACTTAATGATGGTGTTGGAGTTGTGCTTGGCCATACAGTCATGGGTGAACAGGGAGTACAGGAGGGGACTGAGCACACACCCCTGATGGGCCCCTGTGTTGAGGATCAGTGTGGCAGATGTGTTGTTACCTACCCTTACCATCTGGGGGCAGCATGTCAGGAAGTCCAGGATCCAGTTGCAGAGGGATGTGTTTAGTCTCAGGGTCCTTAACTTAATGATCAGCTTTGAGGGCACTATGGTGTTGAACGCTGAGCTGTAGTCAATGAATACCATTCTCATGTAAGTGTTCCTTTTGTCCAGTTGGGAAAGGGAAGTGTAGAGTACAATAGAGATTGCATCATCTGTGGATCTGTTGGGACGGTATGGAAATTGTGGTTCTAGGGTTTCTGGGTTGATGTGAGCCATGACCAGCCTTTGAAAGCACTTCATGACTACAAACGTGAATGCTACGGGTCGATAGTCATTTAGGCAGGTTACCTTGGTGTTCTTGGGCACAGGGACTATGGTGGTCTCATCAAAGCATTTATTGATGAAGCCAGTGATGTGGTGTGCTCCTCAATGCCATCGGAAGAATCCCAGAACCTATTCCAGTCTGTGCTAGCAAAACAGTCCTACAGCTTAGCTTCTCCGTCTTCTAACGACTTACTTATAGAGCGAGTCACTGGTACTTCCTACTTTAGTTTTTGCTTGTAAGCAGGGCTCTGGAGGATAGAGTTATGGTCAGATTCGCCAAGGAGGATGCACGGCTCTCGACCTTTGCCTCTCCCAAGTCCGTACGGGAGTTGCAGCAATGAGACAAGACTGCAACTTCCAATTGGATACCACGAAATTGGGGAGAAAAAGGGGTAAAAAAATATATATTAAAAAAATACAAATAAAAAAATGAATATCATCAGATGAAGTAGATGCAAAGAGGTTAATAACAAGCCCCTTGACATTTTTCTCAAATTCTACTTCATTGCTGAGCAGAATGAGATAATTTTACATCTAAGTACAACTTTTTCAGTTTTCCAGAGTAGCATATTCAGATGTGCTCTGAAGCTCAATGAATTAGTTACATTCTCAATTAAAATACGTATCGAATTCGGGATCTGTTAGAAGCGAGATATTAGATTTCCATAGTGAAGGATGAAGTTGTTTGGAGTTTATGGTTAAGACAAGGCTGATCAATGCGTGATCAGGTGATCGGCTGATCGGGTGATGATCGAATTAATCTTTTCCCAAATGTGTTTTAGCACTGGCTCAACCCATTGGTTTCTGGACCAATTAGACGGCCCTGAATGTGTTCGCATTCGGTGAAGGGTTGGGCAGGTACTCAGATCCAGATTCATTGCGGAGAAGAAACTAACGTCTGTGGGCGTGGCGGAGCATTTGGCCAGAGCAAGGAGTGGAGGTAGCCAGGCAAAATGCTTACTTTGCAGCTGGCCTATCTAAGAAGAAATCACTCAGTTCTGCCTCCAGGACAAGACTTGTGACAATAAATGTCAACCTGAATGTGAACACAGCAGAAAAGAGGAGATGAAATACTCTTTACCCATAATGAAATTTACCACAGAACGTACCGTTATACACACATGATCAATTAACTTTATAAATGGTTCGGGATAAACATATTCAGGCAACAAACATACATATTACCATAGAACACATTTTAATAAAGGTGCTTAAATCATGCCTTAAATCACATATTTAAATATTTAGCAATTATCCTCCCTGCAGGACAATTAACAGGTTGGTATGAACCACAATACAACTTAAGCCATTTGTTCTTTGTCAGGAGGGCTGGCTGTGTAAGTGTACAGACAATGTTCTGTTGCTTTAGTTGTGTGAGTCTTTCTGCAGTTTTTACGATGCTTGAGCGTTTTGCCCTTGTAGCCGCTAGGTTGCTATACAGACCTGATCACGGTACTCTGTCTGCTGTCCAACTGTGTTCTCCAAAACCCAACTAGGCTGCAGGGTATGTTATTCTTAACAACTTGTGTTTGTCTTTTTCTCTACACCCCCCCCCCCCCCCCCCCCCCCACCATTCTCCCCATTCACACACACACACACACACACACACACACACACACACACACACACACACACACACACACACACACACACACACACACACACACACACACACACACACACACACACACACACTTACCCTCTAATAGGAAGGGCAAATGTGTCTGTTTGCAGAGGGCCCTGACTGCTTCATTATCGCAGCCTCTCACTTGAGCAGCACACAGATATTTTGGATTTGATCCAGGCCTTAATCTTACAAACCCAATCTCCCTGCATGATTGAGTAGGGCAAGCCTTATCGCCACCAGTCAATATCATATACCCGCTGGTGGTAAGTGATTGCCATTTTCTCATGTAGATGCTTGTCAGATTGAACAAGGTCCAGGTTATTGATTATGTGATAACACTGTAGGTGATTGAACAGACTGGCTGTATGAGTAGGGCTGGGTTGTGGTGGTGGTTCCAACGGCAGGAGTCCTTGGAGAACGTCTCTCCAGCAGGTCATTGCGCTGTGACAACAAAGACTGCGTCCAAAATGAACCTATTCCCTATAAAGTGCACTACTTTTGACCAGAGCCAATAGGGAACAGGGTGCCATTTGGGACGAAAGGAAAGTCAACAGGGGTGTAATCTCTGTTGTCCTTAATGGGTGTGATCATGATGGTTTACCGCTGCCACCCTCTATATAATCCCCTGTAGAGGCCTCTACACGAAGGGCTGTGAAATGACAGTGGTGGCAGTTCCCCAGCTGAGAGATGCCTTTCAACATGCCTCTCAGCAAAAATAATGGCTGCTTGTCTGAAGGGGGACCATTACTGTTGTCACTTGGTAGGACACATAAACACACACACACACTACTTCTGTCCCTTGCATCACAGAATATGTTTTCTGTAGCCTGATATATACTGAGTGCACAAACTATTTGGAACACCTGCTCTTTCCATGACATGACAGACCAGGTGAATCCAGGTGAAACCTACAGTCCCTTATTGATGAGGTGACAGTTTAAGGAAGGATTTTTATGCCTTGAGACAATTGAGATATGGATTGTGTGTGTGTGCCATTCAGAGGGTGAATGGGCAAGACAAAATATTTAAGTGCCTTTGAACAGGGTTTGGTAATAGGTGCTGGCTTGTGTCAAGAACTGCAACGCTGCTCGGTTTTTCACGCTCAACAGTTTCCACTGTGTATCAAGAATGGTCCACCACCCAATGGACATCCAGCCAACTTGATAAAACTGTGGGAAACATTGGAGTCAACATCCCTGTGGAACGCTTTCGACATCTTGTGGGGGGGGGGACTCAATATTAAGAAGGTGCAACTCAATATTAGGAAGGTGTCCTCAATGTTTTGTACATTCATTGTATATTTTTCCAGTTCTGTCATACATGGTTGTGGATCAAGTTGCTGTAAATTAAGTCGGTACTTCCTTTTTTGGTGAATCAAACAATGGCTATTACAATCAGCACATCTAATGATGTTGCTATTTTACTTCCATAAGGAACATGAAATTCTATATTGCTCTTAGTATCCATACTTGAAGGTGCAATTGATTGATTTCCTGTCCTACAGCCTCAGCGCTATCCGCTTCGAAGCTCCGGATTTTTCCTCCTTCCTCCAACCTCCATTATTTGTGGCTCATAAAGCGCTTGCCCTGAAGCCTCTTCCTTTTGTTTTACCACCAGTCTATTACCTGCTTGCTCAAATATTACCACATGAAGAGAGGGGAGAGAAGAGAGAGACGAGGGAGAGAGGAGAGAGAGAAAAGAGGTAGAGAGAAGAGAGATAGGGGAGAGGGAGAGAAGCGAGAGAGAGACAAGGGGGAGAGAGACAAGGGAGAGAGATGAGGGAGAGAGAAGAGAGAGAGAGAGGAGCGAAAAGACAGAGGACAACCAAGCAGGGTTAATAGAAGGTCACCTGGGTAAATGAGTGTACAGCGCAAAACCCAACCCAGAATGGAGTGTTAAAAGAAGGACGGAAATCAATGGAACAAACAGGGTGAAGGTGGGACCATTAACTATTAATGAGGCCACATTTTGGCTGATGGGGGAAAGACAGAAGGAAAGGTCAGCCATTCGCAGGCAGGGGAGCAGAGAATGGTGTGCTACACTGATGTGGATGAGATGAGGAGAATTTGCTAGACAGCCTACAGGCACGTGGGTGTATAGCATTAAGAAATTATGCCGTGCTGTACAGACAGGCGGGTACTGTAGGCAACAAGGGCTGCATCTGGTCAAAAGTAGTTCACTATAAAGGGAGTAGGGTGCCATTTAAGATGCAAACCAAGGACCAAGGACATGTGTATCAGTGGGATGCATGTTGTGGGCCATAGGAATGAAGAGGTCTCGCTTCTTGAAGGGGGCTTCAAAATGAGGAAGTTTGCACTTGACATTAATAAAGTTATAGGCCTACAATAAAGGAAAGGACTGGTTGTTCCAATGTCAGTCCATTTGAAAAACATTACAAAAAACATGAAAGCAATTGGAGGGTTCAGATTTGAGTGTAATGTATGCTTTGAGAATGGATCACACAAGTGTATTTTCTTTATTGATTCAGTAAAAGAGATTCTTGGAAATATGAATTTTATTAAATACAAAATCAAAACAGAATAAACAAATCTATCTGTGACCCCTGCACTTACTCTCATCAAGTCATGATTGTTGGGAGGCAGAAAATGTTTACGGGAGATAAGCACATTTTTTATAGATTCTTAAAATTAGCTTAGGGAACTGTAGCGTATTAACATTACTTGTGTAACTATCAAATCCTATTATTGCGGGTGAAATTAATAGGAGTAAAATATATGAAAAGGTCCAGGATGTCAGCAAACGCTGTGGTAAAATTAATAGCAGAATATTTTTTATTTAACCAGCTAGGCTAGTTGAGAACAAGTTCTCATTTACAACTGCGACCTGGCCAAGATAAAGCGTAGCAATTCGACACATACAACAACCCAGAGTTACACATGGAATAAACAAAACATACAGTCAATAATACAGTAGAACAAAAGAAAACAAAAAGTCTATGTACAGTGAGTGCAAATGAGGTAAGTTAAGGAAATAAATAGGCCATGGTGGCGAAGTAATTACAATATAACAATTAAACACTGGAATGGTAGATCGCCAGAAGATGAATGTGCAGGTAGAGATACTGGGGTGCAAAGGAGCAAAATAAATAAATGAATAAATACCAGTATGGGGATGAGGTAGGTAGATAGATGGGCTGTTTACAGATAGGCTAAGTACAGGTGCAGTGATCTGTAAAATGCTCTGACAGCTGGTGCTTAAAGCTAGTCAGAGATTTTTGCAATTCGTTCCAGTCATGGGCAGCAGAGAACTGGAAGGAAAGACAACCAAAGGAGGAATTGGCTTTGGGGGTGACCAGTGAGATATACCTGCTGGAGCGTGTGCTACGAGTGGGTGCTGCTATGGTGACCAGTGAGCTGAGATAAGGCGGGGCTTTACCTAGCAGAGACTTGTAGATAACCTGTAGCCAGTGGGTTTGGCGACGAAGCCAATTCTAGATTTCATTTTGGATTGGAGATGTTGTCCACGTATTCTAAGTCAGAGCCGTCCTGATGTACTGATGCTGGACGGGCGAGCAGGTGCGGGCAGCGATCGATTGAAAAGCATGCATTTAGTTTTACTTGCGTTTAAGAGCAGTTGGAGGCCACGGAAGGAGAGTTGTATGGCATTGAAGCTCGTCTGGAGGTTAGTTAACACAGTGTCCAAGGAGGGGCCAGAAGTATACAGAATGGTGTCATCTGCGTAGAGGTGGATCAGAGAATCACCAGCAGCAAGAGCAACATCATTGATGTATACAGAAAAGAGAGTCGGCCCGAGAATTGAACCCTGTGGCGTACCCACAGAGACTGTCAGAGGTCCAGACAACAGGCCCTCCGATTTGACACACTGAACTCTATCAGAGAAGTAGTTGGTAAACCAGGCGAGGCAATCATTTGAGAAACCAAGGCTGCCAATAAGAATGTTGTGATTGACAGAGTCGAAAGCCTTGGCCAGGTCGATGAATACGGCTGCACAGTAATGTCTCTTATCGATGGCGGTTATGATGTAGTTTAGAACCTTGAGCGTGGCTGAGGTGCACCCATGACCAGCTCTGAAACCAGATTGCATAGCGGAGAAGGTATGGTGGGATTCGAAATGGTCAGTAATCTGTTTGTTAACTTGCCGCAGGCCTCTCTGATTTATGAAAAGGGGTTATCGTCTCATTGGTGAGGAGTTAAAGGACTTGGGCGGAATAGATCTCTGTTGTCGGCCTGTTGAATGGGAAAGCTTTAAAAACATATTATCCTGAACAAAGGAGTTTCCTAAGGGCACATCCCCTACATGTGGGTGGTCCGGGGACTCGGGGATCAGTGATATTACAAACGACTATGTAAGTGTAATGTATAGGAACCAGCCTGTAATTCCCACCCTTATATTCAATAAACCACTTCTGTTGAATTGAATGAGATGTTAAATTACCCACTATCAATATAAGGCCCCTTGGTAAAAGTCATTTCAGACCTCTGAATTGGATTGTTCCACCATTCACTTCAGGCCACGTTAATAGTCATTATGAATGGAAAGATAACCACTGACCATGACCTAAAAGGTGTTTAATACCGCTAGAGTCCCTGGCAGGTAATTCAGAACTAGCCATGTGAGAGAAAGTCCATCGTTGGATGATCTGCCTCGATTTTACAGGGAGGGACTATCATTATTTTGTGCCATAATAGCAAAATGTAAGAGTGAAGTTAGCATTGATAAGATATTGGCTGCAGCATATATTGTTTAAGATTTGTAAGGCCACATGTCTGGACTTATATGTATGCCACCACCTAATTCTATTACTGCATGATTTACAATGCTGGTGACCTCCCAAATTCTGCTGCAGCTCCAACAGTGTCAGTGTATCTTCCAGTTTTCACTATAATTTCCCCAAAGCACTGTCCTCTGTCCATATCGCTCCAGACAAGAGAAAATGACCTTTCATTACTAATTCAAACCACTCTACTCATCTCCCCTAAACACAGTCATAATGACAGTAAAACACTGTAATCAACAGCATTGGAGTGGAAGACCGATGACAATTTTCACCAGAGATAATGGCCGAATTAAATCGGGGAGGCTGACAAATGAGTGGTACCAACGCACGCAGGCTGGCGAGATAAGAAAGAAGCAAATGTATTAGATGAAATGAATGAAATGTTTGTGAGGCAGTCATTTTGAGAAGGACAGTAATTTCTCCATCGCTTGTAGCAAACATCCTAAACATTATCTTAAAAGGAAAGGAAATGAAAATGAAATGACCTTCCTCTCAGTGATGATTACTCAGGAATGATATGGAGAAGAGAAGTGTGATGATTACTCAGGAATGATATGGAGAAGAGAAGTGTGATGATTACTCAGGAATGATATGGAGAAGAGAAGTGTGATGATTACTCAGGAATGATATGGAGAAGAGAAGTGTGATGATTACTCAGGAATGATATGGAGAAGAGAAGTGTGATGATTACTTAGGAATGATATGGAGAAGAGAAGTGTGATGATTACTCAGGAATGATATGGAGAAGAGAAGTGTGATGATTACTTAGGAATGATATGGAGAAGAGAAGTGTGATGATTACTCAGGAATGATATGGAGAAGAGAAGTGTGATGATTACTTAGGAATGATATGGAGAAGAGAAGTGTGATGATTACTCAGGAATGATATGGAGAAGAGAAGTGTGATGATTACTTAGGAATGATATGGAGAAGAGAAGTGTGATGATTACTCAGGAATGATATGGAGAAGAGAAGTGTGATGATTACTTAGGAATGATATGGAGAAGAGAAGTGTGATGATTACTTAGGAATGATATGGAGAAGAGAAGTGTGATGATTACTCAGTAATGATATGGAGAAGAGAAGTGTGATGATTACTTAGGAATGATATGGAGAAGAGAGGTGTGAGGATTACTCAGGAATGATATGGAGAAGAGAAGTGTGATGATTACTTAGGAATGATATGGAGAAAAGAAGTGTGATGATTACTTAGGAATGATATGGAGAAGAGAAGTGTGATGATTACTTAGGAATGATATGGAGAAGTGTGATGATTATGGTGCTTCTTATTTATGAGACACTTTGTATTAGTTGAAAACAATACTGAAATGAAGCTCACTAAGGAGAATCACATGAAAGTTAGTATATATTTATTTCATTGAGACTCCACAGTTGTCATGACGACTGTCTTTGTCTGTCTTGATCAAGGTGGACTTGATAACCTACAGTAATTTGTTATCCACCATTCAACATCAAGCTGACATCATCTATCTTAATTTGCTTTGAATTATAATCAATTAATTTCATTAAAAAGTTTGAGCATAACGTATACATTGTCTAAGGGTCTACTGCATGTGCACCTCCGCAATTGCACTTTCTAGAAATGACTGTACCTCCAACAATCCAATATTATCATTTTAGATACCAGGTCTATATTTCTCTAAATGATCTCCATGTCTTTGAAGATGTGTGCATCATGCGATAAAGTATGGCTGAGCTGACATCGCGACACAATTGGCCTAACAGCAATTAAAACCAGCCTCCACCCAGCCTCCTCCTGACCACAGTTAAAACCAGCCTCCTCCTGACCAAAGTTAAAACCAGCCTCCACCTGACTAAAGTTATGACCATCCTCCTCCTGACCACAGTTAAAACCAGCCTCCTCCTGATCAAAGTTAAAACAAGCCTCCCCCTGACCAAAGCTAAAAACCAGTCTCCCCCTGAGCAAAGTTCAAACCAGCCTCCTCCTGACCAAATTTAAAACCAGCCTCCTCCTGACCAAAGTTAAAACCAGCCTCCTCCTGACCAAAGTTAAAACCAGCCTCCTCCTGACCAAAGTTAAAACCAGCCTCCTCCTGACCACAGTTAAAACCAGCCTCCTCTTGACCACAGTTAAAACCAACCTCCCCCTGACCAAAGTTAAAACCAGTCTCCCCCTGAGCAAAGTTCAAACCAGCCTCCTCCTGACCAAAGTTAAAACCAGCCTCCTCCTGACCAAAGTTAAAACCAGCCTCCTCCTGACCAAAGTTAAAACCAGCCTCCTCCTGACCAAAGTTAAATCCAGCCTCCTCCTGACCAAAGTTAAAACTAGCCTCCTCCTGACCACAGTTAAAACCAGCCTCCTCTTGACCACAATTAAAACCAGCCTCCCCCTGACCAAAGTTAAAACCAGTCTCCCCCTGAGCAAAGTTAAAACCAGCTTCCTCCTGACCAAAGTTAAAACCAGCCTCCTCCTGACCACAGTTAAAACCAGCCTCCTCCTGACCACAGTTAAAACCAGCCTCCTCCTGACCAAAGTTATGACTAGCCTCCTCCTGACCAAAGTTAAAACCAGCCTCCTCCTGACCAAAGTTAAAACCAGCCTCCTCCTGACCACAGTTACGACCATCTTCCTCCCGACTACACTTTAAAAGCAGCATGTCTCTCTCTTCTCTCCGCCCCCTCTTTTACCCAGCTGATGTGGGTCAGTCAGGGGAGGTTTGAGAGGAAGGAGGGAGGGAGAGAGAGAGAGAGAGAGAGAGAGAGAGAGAGAGAGAGAGAGAGAGAGAGAGAGAGAGAGAGATGGTAGGCTTCGAGGGGACCCCTATGGTAGGTACACCTATACCTCATCTCTTGGCGGTAGTAGTACTGTAGACTACTTTATCACTGACCTCAACCCAGAGTCTCTCAGAGCGTTCACAGTCAGCCCACTGACACCCCTATTAGATCACAGGAAAATCACAGTCTACTTGAACAGAGAAATAGTCAATCATGAGGCATCAAAGCCAAAGTAACTGCTATAAATGGAAGGAATGTAGTGTGGAAACCTACCAAAAAAACTATTAGGCAACAACAAATTCAATCCCTTTAAGGCAACTTCCTGGACAAAACATTCCACTGTAATAGTGAAGGTGTAAACCTGGCAGTAGAAAATCTTAACAGTATATTTGACCTCTCAACTTTCCTATCAAATCTAAAAATGTCAAGCAGAAAACCGAAGAAAATTAACAACAATGACAAATGGTTTGATGAAGAATGCAAAAACCTAAGAAAGAAATTGAGAAACCTGTCCAACCAAAAACATAGAGACCCAGAAAACCTGAGTCTACGCCTTCACTATGGTGTATCACTAAAACAATACAGAAATACACTATGGAAAAAGAAGGAACAGCACGTCAGAAATCAGCTCAATGTAATTGAAGAATCCATAGACTCTAACCACTTCTGGGAAAATTGGTAAACACTAAACAAACAACAACACAAAGAATTATCAATCGAAAATGGAGATGTATGGGTAAACCACTTCTCCAATCTTTTTGGACCTATAACAAAGAACAAACAGTAAAAACATATACATGATCAAATACAAATCTTATTTGGAACCAAGGACTGATCACCGCAATCCACAAAAGTGGAGACAAATTTGACCCCAATAAGTGTCAACAGCAACCTTGGGAAAATCCTCTGCATTATCATTAACAGCAGACTCGTACATTTCCTCAGTGAAAACGATGTACTGAGCAAATGTCAAATTGGCTTTTTACCAAATTATTGTACAACAGACCACGTATTCACACTGCACACCCTAATTGACAAAAAAAATGAGACAAAGGCAAAGTCTTCTAATGCTTTGTTGATTTCAAAAAAGACTTCGACTCAATTTGGCATGACGGTCTGCTATACAAATTGATGGAAAGTGGTGTTGGGGGAAAAACATATGACATTATAAAATCCATGTACACAAACAACAAGTGTGCAGTTAAAATAGGCAAAAAATACACATTTCTTCCCATAGGGCCGTGGGGTGAGACTGGAAGGCAGCTTAAGCCCCACCCTCTTCAACATATATATCAACAAATTGGCGAGGGCATTAGAACAGTCTGCAGCACCCGGCTTCACCCTCCTAGAATCTGAAGATAAATGTTCAAATGTTTGCTGATGATCTGGTACTTCTGTCACCAACCAAGGAGGGCATACAGCAGCACCTAGATCTTCTGCACAGATTCTGCCAGACCTGGGCCCTGACAGTAAATATCAGTAAGACCAAAATAATGGTGTACCAAAAAAGGGCCAGTCGCCAGGACCACGCATGCAAATTCCATCTAGACACTGTTGCCCTAGAGCACACAAAAAACTATGCATACCTTGGCCTAAAAATCAGCACCACAGGTAACTTCCACAAAGTTGTGAATGATCTGACAGACAAGGTAAGAAGGGCATTCTATGCCATCAAAAGGAACATAAAATTCTACATACCAATTAGGATCTGGCTAAAAATACTTGAATCAGTTGTAGAACCCCTTGCCCTTTATGGTAGTGAGGTCTGGGGTCTGCTCACCAACCAAGAATTCACAAAATGGGACAAACACCATATTGAGACTCAGCATACAGAATTCTGCAAAAATATCCTCAGTGTAAAATGTAAAACACCAAATAATGCATGCAGAGCAGAATTAGGCCGATACCCGCTAATTATCAAAATCCAGAAAAGAGAAGTTAACCCTACCTCTCACTTGTATCTCTGACTGTTTAAAAAATGCTTGATATCTCTTCATAGAATGACGCCATCCTTCCTCATTGGCTCAATTGGCCAACCAGTGTCTATTCACATGAATATTTGAATGACCGGTAGACGTCCACACCATTTGGTTGTTGGGGGTACGCCCAGATGATTCCAACACATACAAGCTGCTTTTTAATATGCTTCATTAGAAGGGAAAAGAATTTCACTCATATTGTAATTAAGTCATATTTCCTAAACACTGAACAGTCACTTTATTTAACATTTTACTGCAGCAGGCTAAATGAGGGTCACAAAGTGTTTTTTGCAAGTCTTAAACAAATCTAATTTGAAACCAAAGTATACATCTCACACACACACATGGTTATGGTATCAAGGCACAAGGTGAGACCCAATGCAGACAGGAGGCTGGAGTCTTACAATGTTTATTTATCCTAAGGGGGAGGCAATAGAATGGTCGTGGACGGGCAAAAAAGGTCAAAACCAGATCAGAGTCCAGGAGGTGCAAAGTGGCAGATGTGCTCATGGTCAAGACAGGTAGGTGGGTTACAAAGTCCAGAAACAGGCAAGGGTCAAACCGGGAGGACTAGAAAAAGGAGACTGCAAAAAGCAGGTGAACGGGAAAACCGCTGGTTGACTTGGAAACATACAAGACGAACTGGCACAGAGAGACAGGAAACACAGAGATAAATACACTGGAGAATATAAGCAACACCTGGAGGGGGTGGAGACAGTCACAGGAACAGGTGAAACAGATCAGGGCGTGACATATTGTCTTTAAAAAAAGAAGACACCTGTACCATATCAGATATAGAGTCGAAATGTATTCAGTTTAGTGTTTGTATTCCCCCCCAAAATTTTGATTTTCAGCAGGTTTTTTAAACAATGTTGATTAATTATGAAAAAAATGAATAACAGTCCACCCATGAGGCTACTAGGTCATTTGACTGCAGGAAATGGCTACTGCAGTTATTAATGCTGATACAACCCTGAAAATAAGTGTATTTTGTAAATAAGTATACTGAGAAAATGAGAAACCAGTCTCTTCTGTCCTGGGTAAGACTAAGCTGCTCTTTGTGGTACCAGCCAGGTGCATGAAAGGCCGTTTCCTTGTCCACCATGCTCTCTCTCTGGCCAGCTCTACTCTTATAAACAAAAGGAATAAAATATGATCTACCCTCAGGTTATCTGCAGACTCTAGCCTGTATCTCACCTGTTTACAGAGCCCATGCATTCACTTTGGCAAATTGCATTTCCTCATCAAATATTTGCTTTATTAATGTTGTCCGGTGGGGTAATTAATCTCCTCAACAAAGGTACCATCTGGCTGACCCAAAAATGCAATTATACTTTCCATTCAGTGATTAAGATGAATTTCTCAGAGAGGGTGCAGAAAATGGCAAAAGGTGTAAAACAGAGAAAATAGGGATGAGCCATCCTCTCCCCTCCCCTCCCCTCATCTCCTTCCCTCCTCCTCTTCACACTCTCCTCTCCTCCAACACCCCCTACACACCTACGCAGTGCAGTTAATGCACAGAGACAACCTCTGTAATGAAAATGAATGCAGCCCCTCGGAATCTTATAGATTTCCTTTATGAGGTCTATTTGTTGGGGGCGTGATCTCCACACGAGCTCTGCATATTTCTTCTCCCTCCCTCTCCTCAAGCCTGATCCATTGAAAACAGTGAAAACATTGAAGATTGAAACAGTGGCACCACAGGCTAAACAAGGCTAATATCTTGGAACGGCCCTGTCCCATGTCGTCAGAGGCGATATTTCTCTCAGAGGATGCGTCCTAAATGGCACCCTCTTCCCTAATTAGTGCACTACTTTTTTTTTTTTTACCAGAACCCTCATAGGGCTTTGGTCAAAAGCAGTGCACTATACAGAAAATAAGGTTCCATTTGGGATGTGGCCTCTCTCTTGTCCTCCACTTTAGTCTGTTCCTAAACAGCTGAAGAAGATCTACTCAGGCTTTACTGTGTTTCCAGTTTATCAGCTCTTTATCTAAATAATACAGGCTCATTTTGGAATAGTGAAAGTAAAGACAAATAGACTAAAGACAAATAATAATTAACTCAAATGTATTGATAAAAGGCCTTGAGGTGTTGAGTGGGTACAAACTGCAGTACATTGGACACATGACAAAGACCTGACATGATGTAACGCTATTAAATAACTATATGTTAATAGCCTAGCATGATTATAATGATCATAATTCAAAAACAGATCCTAATGCAAAGTGATTGCAAGAATTAGCTTTCAATAATTAATTAATCAGCCTGTATGGTCCTGATGAAATCCCTGATTGTGAGCGCCAGTAGTTGGGAGGCATCCGATTAACAGATCTCATAGTCACTGGAGCCCTGCCAGGGGAAACATCTATGCAGTTACGACATGCACAAGTAGCCTTCTGGTGTCTGAACTAAGCAGAACAGCTCATAGGATCTCTCCAGAAGACTCCTTAATAATTGAGCTCTAACAAATCATTCATAAGGCAATTGGATTCCCAGTTGCCTTGCAAAATGTACCACCATTCAACATAACGTCGAATCCATTTGCTATTTTTATCATTCCTCTTCGCTCTCCCTTGGCGGGTCCAGATAGTGACTAGCAGCAGCACTACACCACTGTAAACTGGGTTTGAACCTGCTGGGAGGAGGCCTGTTCTGCTCAGCTGCTGTTCAGAGAAGATATGCAGGCAGTGGAGATGCATCGTTCGGACAGAGGGACCCGGGTGCGTCACACATACACACACTCCGAGTCATCCAGCTGTGATGGTAATGGGAGCAGACAGATGTCTCAGACAGCTGCTGCTAATGGTTCACCCATACTGGGAGGAAGCTGACCTGGGCATTGGTTCTCTCTCTCTCTCATTCGCTCACCCTCTCTCTCGTTTGCTCTCTCTCTCTCAATTCAATTCAATTCAAGGGGCTTAATTGGCAGGGGAAACATATGTTAACATTGCCGAAGCAAGTGAAGTAGATAATATACAAAAGTGAAATAAACAATACAAATGAACAGTAAACATTACACTTACAGAAGTTCCAAAAGAATAAAGACATTACAGATGTCCAATAGATATATACAGTCATGGCCAAAAGTTTTGAGAATTATATAAATATAAATTTTCATAAAGTCTGCTGCCTCAGTTTGTATGATGGCAATTTGCATATACTCCAGAATGTTATGAAGAGTGATCAGATGAATTGCAATTAATTGCAAAGTCCCTCTTTGCCATGCAAATGAACTGAATGAACTGAAAAAACATTTCCACTGCATTTCAGCCCTGCCACAAAAGGACCAGCTGACGTCATGTCAGTGATTCTCTCGTTAACATAGGTGTCAGTGTTGACGAGGACAAGGCTGGAGATCATTCTGTCATGCTGATTGAGTTTGAATAACAGACTGGAAGCTTCAAAAGGAGGGTGGTGCTTGGAATCATTGTTCTTCCTCTGTCGACCATAGTTACCTGCAAGGAAACACGTGCCATTATCATTGCTTTGCACAAAAAGGGCTTCACAGGCAAGGATATTGCTGCCAGTAAGATTGCACCTAAATCAACCATTTATCGGCTCATCAAGAACTTCAAGGAGAGAGGTTAAATTGTTGTGAAGAAGGCTTCAGGGCGCCCAAGAAAGTCCAGCAAACGGCAGGACCGTCTCCTAAAGTTGATTCAGCTGCGGGATCGGAGCACCACCAGTACAGAGCTTGCTCAGGAATGGCAGCAGGCAGGTGTTAGTGCGAAGACTTTTGTGGGATGGCCTGGTGTCAAGAAGGGCAGCAAAGAAGCCGCTTCTCTCCAGGAAGAATATCAGGGACAGACTGATATTCTGCAAAAGGTACAGGGATTGGACTGCTGAGGACTGGGGTAAAGTCATTTTTTCTGGTGAATCCCCTTTCCGATTGTTTGGGGCGTCCGGAAAAAAGCTTGTCCGGAGAAGACAAGGTGAGCGCTACCATCAGTCTTGTGTCATGTCAACAGTTAAGAATCTTGAGACCATTCATGTGTGGGGTTGCTTCTCAGCCAAGGGAGTGGGCTCACTCACAATTTTGCCTGAGAACACAGCCATGAATAAAGAATGATACCAACACATCCTCCGAGAGCAACTTCTCCCAACCATCCAGGAACAGTTTGGTGACGAACAATGCCTTTTCCAGCATGATGGAGAACCTTGCCATAAGGCAAAAGTGATAAGTGGCTTGGGGAACAAAACATCAATATTTTGGCTCCATGGCCAGGAAACTCACCAGACCTTAATCCCATTGAGAACTTGTGGTCAATCCTCAAGAGGCAAACAAAACCCCACAAATTCTGACAAACTCCAAGCATTGATTATGCAAGAATGGGCTGCCATCAGTCAAGATGTGGCCCAGAAGTTAATTGACAGCATGCGAGGGTGGATTGCAGAGGTCTTGAAAAGACCAACTTCATGTAATTGTCAATAAAAGCCTTTGACACTTATTAAATTATTGTAATTATACTTCAGTATTCCATAGTAACATCTGACAAAAATATCTAAAGACACTGAAGCAGAAAACTTTGTGAAAATTAATATTTATGTCATTCAAAACTTTTGCCCACGACTGTATAGTGTTGTAACGATGTGCAAATGGTTAAGTACAAAAGGGAAAATAAATAAACATAAATATGGGTTGTATTTACAATGGTGTTTGTTCTTCACTGGTTGCCCTTTTCTTGTGGCAACACACATCTTGCTGCTTTGATGGCACACTGTGGTATTTCACCCAGTAGATATGGGAGTTTATCAAAATCAAAAACATGTCTCTAATATGGTCATACATTTGGCAGGAGGTCAGGAAGTGCAACTAATTTTCTGGGCAGCATGCACATAGCCTGTCTTCTCTTGAGAGCCAGGTCTGCCTCCAGTGGCCTTTCTCAATAGCAAGGTTATGCTCACTGAGTCTGTACATAGTCAAAGCTTTCCTTAAGTTTGGGCCAGTCACAGTGGTCAGGTATTCTGCCACTGTGTACTCTCTGTTTAGGGACAAATAGCATTCTAGTTCGCTGTGTTTTTTTGTTAATTAAGTAATTATCTTTTTGTTTTCTCATGATCTTGGTTGGGTCTAATTGTGTTGCTGTCCTGGGGCTCTGTGGGGTCTGTTTGTGTTTGTGAACAGAGCCCAAGGACCAGCTTGCTTAGGGGACTCTTCTCCAGGTTCATCTCTCTGTAGGTGATGGCTTTGTTATGGAAGGTTTGCGAACCGCTTCCTTTTATGTGGTTGTAGAATTTAAGTGTTTTTCTCCAATGTATGCTTTGGCCACAAATACGAGTTTGAGATGATTCAACAACATTATGAACAAAATAGTCACTTTAAAACACAATCAGGGCATGTATTTCAGCGTCGCAAAGAAGGATGAAAGGGTTGACAGTAGTGGTGCAGGCTCGCCTAAGAGCATTGAACTCATGTGGGCAGTACGTGTACTGTAAGGGGCTTATTCTGCATTTAAAGAGAAAGTTCAACATGGCTAACATATCAGCAAGTGTAGGAGTTCAACTGAGTAATTTCTATATACTGGCACAAAGACAACGAGAGGAAAATAAGAAAAACAGGAAAAAATGGATACTGGTATCATCCAGGCCCTAGAATCAACAGGGCCATTGATGATGAAAGGGACTGTACTGCAGTCTGTATACAGTGCATTCAGAAAGTATTCAGACCCTTTACCCAGTTCTTTGTTGAAGCACCTTTGGCAGCAAATACAGCCTTGAGTCTTCTTGGGTATGACGCTACAAGCTTGGCACACCTGTATTTGGGGAGTTTCTCCCATTCTTCTCTGCAGATCCCCTCAAGCTCTGTCAGATTGGATGGGGAGCATCACTGCTCCCCATAAGCGATTAAAGGACTGAGTAGCAGTCCTTATGAGTCCAAACTTTGGTTTCTGTGTTTATTGACTGATTTAAAGAATTCCACCCAATATAACCTACAATTGCATCTCTGTTACAGTTTGAAGCTATCTTGAAGGATAAAACATAGAAAATAGGAGCAAAATCAGTAGAATGTATCAAGGCACAAGGCGAGACCCAGATGCAGACACAGGAGGCTGATGGTTGGAGTCTTACAATGTTTATTAATCCAAAGGGGTAGCCAAGAGAATGGTCGTGGACAGGCAAAAGGTCAAAACCAGATCAGAGTCCAGGAGGTGCAAAGTCCAGAAACAGGCAAGGGTCAAAACTGGGAGGACTAGAAAAAGGAGAATGCAAAAAGCAGGAGAACGGGAAAAACGCTGATTAACTTGGAAACATATGAGTCGAACTGGCACAGAAAGACAGGAAACACAGGGATAAATACACTGAGGAAAATAAGTGACAGACCTGGAGGGGGTGGAGAAAAATCACAGGAACAGGTGAACCTGGCGTCCCACCTGGCGTCCTAATTGGGCACATACCTGGCTAACCAGGGTGTCGGCGGTGGAAATCGACGATGAGGGCCGGGTCCAAGATGTCTTTAGCACAGACCCAGAACCTCTCCTCCAGGCCATAACCCTCCCAGGCAACCAGGTACTGGAAACCCCTGCCCCGTGGTCGAACCTTCATGAGGCGTCTCACCGTATACGCTGGATGGCCACCAATAACCCCAGGGGGCGGGAAGGGCCTGGAGACAGAAGACAAAGAACAGGGCTTAATCCTAGACACATGGAAGGCAGGTTGAATACGGAGGGTACGGGGTAACACATGATGGACAGCAGTGGAACTCAGAACTCTGGAGATGGGCAAAGGACAAATGAACGGGGAGACAGCTTGCGGGACTCTACCCGAAGGGGCAGATCCCAAGTGGAAAGCCATACCCTCTGCCCAATGCGGTAGCGGGGAGCTGGGGCCCGGCAATAGTCCGCCGTCGATGATACCTGGAGTTGGTCTTGGGAATAGTCACCCTGACTCTTCTCCAGATACGTCAACAGCGGCGGACAAACACCTGGGCTGAAGGTACGCTGACCTCCTGCTCTTGTTCCGGGAAGAGTGGAGGCTGATACCCCATGGAGCACTCGAAAGGGGAGAGTCCCGTGGCAGAACTGTGAAGGGTGTTCCGGGCATACTCCACCCAGACCAGTTGACGGCTCCAGGTAGTGGGGTTGGTTGAGACCAGGCACCTTAAGGTGGTCTCCAGGTCTTGGTTGGTTTAATCCGACGGACTGTTAGATTGGGGATGGATTCCGGAAGACAGGCTGGCCGACAACACAATAAGGGTGCAGAATGCCTTCCAGACGTGAAACGAGAACACTGATTGGAGTCCATGTCTACCGGGAGTCCATGGATCCGGAGGACATGCTGCACCATAAGCTGGGCTATCTCCTTGGCAGAAGGTAGTTTGGTGAGGGGGATGAAATGGGTGGCCTTGGAGAACCGGTCGACCACCATTAGAATGACAGTGTTGCCATCAGACGGAGGGAGCCCAGTGACAAAGTCCAGAGATGTATGAGACCGGTGATGAGGGACCGGTAGTGACTGAAGGAAGCTTGATGTGGAGTCTTGTTCTGAGCACACATTGTGCATGCAGCGAAGAAGGCAGAGACGTCAGGAACCATTGTGGGCCACCAGAAACGTTGTCGGAGGAAGGCTAGTGTACGATGGGACCCTGGATGACAGGTCAGCCTGGAGGAATGAGCCCATTCCAGGACCGAACTAGATTAGGGACAAACAGCCAGTTAGCCGGGCCCCCTTCAGGTCTAGGCTGGGAGCGTGGTGCCTCACGGACCAGGTTCTCGATACCCTAATCCACAGAGGTTAAGTGTGTGGCAGAAGAACTGTATAGGCGGGAGAGGGCGTCAAGCTTCACAATCTTTGACCCTGGGCGATAGGAGATGGTGATGTTAAATCTGGTGAACAGGAGGGCCCACCAGCCCTAACTGGAGTTGCGGTGCTTGGCTTTATGGAGATATTCCAGGTTTTTACGGTTGGTCCAGACCAGGAATGGCTGTTCTGCTCCTTCCAGCCAGTGCCTCCACTCCTCCAAATGCCATCTTCACCTCCAGGGGTTCTTGGTTGCCAACATCGTAGTTCCTTTCAGCAGGATTGAGACGATGGAACAGGGATGAAACTTCTGGTACTGGGCAGATCGCTGGGGCAAAATGGCCCACACTCAAATGTATTTATAAAGCCCTTCTAACATCAGCTGATGTCACAAAGTGCTGTACAGAAACCCAGCCTAAAACCCCAAACCGCAAGCAATGCAGATGTAGAAGCACGGTGGCTAGGAAAAACTCCCTAGAAAGGCCGGAACCTAGGAAGAAACCTAGAGAGGAACCAGGCTGTGAGGGGTGGCAAGTCCTCTTCTGGCTGTGCCGGGTGGAGATTATAACAGAACATGGCCCAGATGTTCAAATGTTCATAGATGACCAGCAGGGTCAAATAATAAAAATCACAGTGTTTGTCAAGGGTGCCACAGGTCAGCACCTCAGGAGTAAATTTCATAGCCGATCTCTAGAGAGTTGAAAACAGCAGGTCTGGGACATGTAGCACGTCCAGTAAACAGACCAGTTGAAACTGGAGCAGCAGCATGGCCAGGTGGACTGGGAACAGCAAGGAGTCATCAGGCCAGGTATTCCTGAGGCATGGTCATAGGGCTCAGGTCCTCTGGGAGAGAAAGAGAGAAAGAGAGAGAGAGAAAGAAAGAGAGCATACTTCAATTCACACAGGACACCAGATAAGACAGGAGAAATACTCCAGATATAACAGCCCAAACAGGCAGGATATAACCCCACCCACTTTTCCAAATCACAGCCCTCACACCACTAGAGGGATATCTTCAACCACCAACTTACCATTCTGAGACAAGGCCGAGTATAGCCCACGAAGATCTCGCCACGGCACAACTCAAGGGCGGTGCCAACCTGGACAGGAAGATTACATCAGTGACTCAACCCATTCAAGTCACGCACCCCTCCTAGGGCCGGCATAGAAGAGCACCAGTAAGCCAGTGACTCAGCCCCTGTAATAGGGTTAGAGGCAGAGAATCCCAGTGGAGAGAGGGGAACCGGCCAGGCAGAGACAGCAAAGGCAGTTCGTTGTGCCAGTGCCTTTCCGTTCACCTTCACACTCCTGGACCAGACTACTCAATCATAGGACCTACTGAAGAGATACTTTCACCTTTCCAGGATCCATCTGAAAAAGCCGAGATGTGAGTACCACCGCTCTACAATCACCATTGCCCTCAGCAATGACATATCCCAGAAAGGTGATTGTAGAGCGGTGGAACTCACATCTCGGCTTTCACGAACAGTTGGCTCTCCAGGAGTCACTGAAGGACCTGTCTGACATGAAGAGCATGTTCTTGTGCAGATCGGGAAAAAAACAGGATGTCGTCAAGGTACACAAACACGAACCGGTTTAGCTTGTCCCGAAGCACACTATTGACCAAAACCCGGAGAACAGCAGAGCGTTGGTGAGTCCAAATGGCATGACCTGGTACTCATGTCCACTGTCTGTGTTGAAGGCTGCACTCATCCCCCTCGCATATGCAAACCAGGTGGTAGCACGTACATGGCATTCTGCGGGGATAGTAGAGACATCCACAGTCATGCTAACATCCTGAGGAAGACGAATTGGGGAAGGCTGTGCTGCTTGAAGGCAGTGGGAATGACAAAATGGGCTCCAACCCAGGATGGAGGCTGTGGTCCAATCAATAATCTGATTGTGCTTTTGAAGACAGGAAAATTCCAAAACAACCGGAACATGGGGAGATGCAATGAGAGGAACTGTATTGTCTCACTGTGGCTACCAGAAACCCGTAATTGAACGGGCAGAGTACTATGGGTGATCTCCCCAATAGAGCGGCCGTCCAGTGCCCCAGCATCCATGGGCACATAGAGAGGCTGAGTGGGAATACCAAGCTCCGAAGCTATCATGGCATCCATGAGACATTCAGCCACAGAGTCAATGAGCACTCAGAAATAATAGCACAAGAGCAGGAAGGGGTGTGTGGGTGATGGGAATTAGGGAACTCCCAGTCTGACTCACCATAGTACTGGTACCCACTAGAGACGAGGGTTTCCTAATAGGGCAGGTAGCTATAAAATGTCCTGCCCCTCCACAGTACAGACAAGTTATTCATCCTTCGTGAGTATTCTCCAACTCTTAACCTAGCTCTTCCCAATTGCATGGGCTCAGGGGTATCCAACTCACCCGTTGTAGATTCCTGAGAGGGCCCAGGTGGCTTAGAATCCTCTCGGAAGAGCTGCCTTCGGAAACTTCCGGATTCCCTTGGATGTGAACGTGCCATAGCGGGTGTACAAGTGTGCCCTAGACCAGAGCTACTCACACTCTTGCTTTCCCTTAGGCGTCCAGCAATTTTAATGGTAAGGGTGATAAGGGAGTCGAGATCCATCGGCAATTCCCGAGCAGCTAGCTCATCCTTTAACTCCTCAGATAATCCGTGCAGAAAAATATCGAAAAGAGACTCCGGATTCCAGGCACTCTCGGCAGCATGCGAAAATCAACCGCGTAGTCTGCCACACTATGGGAGTTGACGTAAGCAAGCAGTTTACTGGCTGCCTTTCTCCCAGAAACCGCAGACTCAAATACCTTTCTCACTTCTGCAATGAATTCCTCCAGATGACAGATTGTTGTTCCCAAACTGCCGTAGCCCAGGAGAGCGCCCTTCCCAACATTAGTGTAATAATATACACTATCTACGATCTTTCTGAAGGAAACAAAGATGGCTGTAGCTCAGAAATAAGCAAGCACTTAGAAAGAAAACCCCGGCAGGTACCAAGATTCCCCAAATATCGCTCCAGAGGTGGTAAGCGGGGTTCTTGGGGAGCCGGGATAGACTGTACAAACTCATCCCAGATAGGAGAATATACACTGTGTCATTTGGGTTTTTCAGTGGTGGCAGGCAGCCTCTGAGCTAACTCCCTGATTTGCTCCATAATAGCCTTTAACCCATGGTGGTGGCATTCCGTCAAGGAACTGAGCCCTTCCAAAAGGTCCTGTAGCACCTCCTGATGTCTCCCAATGGTGGCTCCCTGCTGGGAGACAGCGTGACGGAGCTGGTCCAAGTCTGCTGGTTCTGTCATGGCCAGTTCTTACTATCAAGTCACAAGGCGAGACCCAGATGCAGACACAGGAGGCAGATGGTTGGAGTCTTACAATATCTAATAATCCAAAGGGGTAGAATGGTCGTGGACAGGCAAAAAGGTAAAAACCAGATGAGAGTCCAGGAGGTACAGAGTGGCAGACAGGCTCGTGGTCAAGGCAGGCAGAATGGTCAGGTACAAAGTCCAGAAACAGGCAAGGGTCAAAACCAGGAGGACTAGAAAAAGGAGAATAGCAAAAGGAGTACAGGGAAAACACGCTGATTTACTTGACTAAACATAGAAGACGAACTGGCACAGAGAGACAGGAAACCAACGGATAAATACACTGGGGAAATAAGTGACACCTGGAGGGGGTGGAGACAATCACAGGAACAGGTGAAACAGATCAGGGCGTGACAAAGGACCATTCCAATGATTATATCATCTGAGATCATGTTTTAATTAAACAAACTGTGACATCTAATTAAGATGAGATATACACTGTTTATAGAGATTGTTAGAGAAAAAATCCACCCAAAAACTATCTTTTCGTTTTTTTTTTTATTAGTCCACTGTTTATGCAGTCCTAAAATGTTTTACATGTCAGCAATCAAAATACAGAACGTGATACTGTATGATGTGTTTTCTGTATTTTGAAAGCTTGAAAAGTTCATTGCTGACATGCAAAACATTTCTGGACTGTATCAAGAGTGGACTAATAAAAAAAAAACACCAAAGATAGTTTTGAGTGGTATTTCCTTTGAGGAAGATATTGATGATCAATACGGCGGTTGCCATAGGGAGGCACCTACTTCAGGCTTCTAAAGAGTAAATGGTTTCCTAAGCAGTCTATGTGATGCTGTACTTACATTCATGACTGACCACAGTGGGTGTGTCCCAAATATAACCATGTTCCCTATACACTGCCATAGGGCTCTGGTCAAAAGTTGTGCACTATATAGGAAATAGGGTGCCATTTGGAATGCGACCAAGATGTGTCTGTTTTGACCCCTCTTAGAGCTGTAAGCCGACATGATAGTTGCCCTTTCCTTCCTAATGAATGTGGCCAGACATTTAACTAAAAGCAGAACAGAATTACTAACCATCAAAGAGAACTATAGAGTGGTAATGCTGCAGGTGATAATTAATTTCCAGAGCATTATCTGCATTAAAACTGAAATGTATGTCCCTTAGAATGGGAATGAATGCATCATGTAGACTAGTTCAGATTCTAGTTAAAGGGCTTTAATACCTATGTGTTGGTAAAGCACATGTTACAGACAAAATAAGCAACCCTTTTGAAGCCCAATGCTTTAAATAAAATATACCTTTATTAGAATAAAGATAATAATTAAGAATAATTATTACGCAGTAACATGTTATTACACTCATCTTAATGGAAAACGTACAGTATATTGACACTGGTATTAAAGCAACCTAAAGTAACTGGTATAAAACCATCCTCAGTTTACCAAAATACACCTGTGTTGTAAAGGCAAAGGGGTCTAGGGACAGTATTACCTTCTCTCCTATAGACCTGAGTAGCTAGTTATCTCCTCAAGGTCACTTTATGTCCCTCTCTCCATGGGGCTCCTCCTCTCACACTGGGTCTGCAATCAGGAGCCTCCTCTCCTCTCCTCTCCTCTCCTCTCCTCTCCTCTCCTCTCCTCTCCTCTCCTCTCCTCTCCTCTCCTGTCCTCTCCTCTCTTCTCTTCTCTTCTCCTCTCTTCTCCCCTCCCCTCCTCTTCCCTACTTTCCTCTCCACTTCTCTCCTCTCCTCTCCTATTCCCTCCTCTCTTCTCCTTTCCTCTTCGCTTCCCTCCTCTCCTCTTCTCTCTGGACAGCTACATATCGCCACTCCAACACCCCAGGTTTTACAACCTCACTCTAATTAAAACCAATGTTTCAGTTGTTGGCTAATCTATAGGCTATTGCAGACCCAACCTCCATCACTGATTGGTCTGGCCATTTGAAAGACCCTGGGAAAGGCAAACTAATTATTTTTGAAGGGTGACCTTTATCGGAAGAGTGGGAAGAATTCAGTCTTTGCGGTATACCTGACTAGATGTTTTACCTGTCCATACCAACAACGGATCTATGCAACCACCGTTGATGTGCAGCTTTTACTGTGCGTATAGAGAACACTCTTTTATGTTGCTTACTTAATCGTACAAGACTCGTAGTTTAAATTGACTCAAAACAGTACAAATGGAATGTTTGAAGTAATAGCTCAAAGGAATGCTTTTTTTTTTCATGTGTGATGGAATTCCAGATGCTGCAATCTACTGTAGATTACACTTCCTTTATAATAGGTCATCAAAAACAACAGGGAGACGAATGACAGGTGGATATTTTTTTTAAAGACTCTATATACTGTACACTGTATAACCAGAGGTTGGAGGGAAGTATTGAGGTGTTGTCTTTCCAACTGCACCTCAGTTACTAGTAACTATTTGATTTAGTGGTAGAGAGTTCCTCTCTCTCCACTGGGATTCTCTGTCTCTAACCCTATTACAGGGGCTGAGTCACTGTCTTACTAGTGCTCTTCCATGTCGTCCCTAGGAGGGGTGCGTCACTTGAGTGGGTTGAGTCACTGACGTGATCTTCCTGTCTGGGTTGGCACCCCCCCCTTTGGTTGTGCCATGGCGGAGATCTTCGTGGGCTATACTCAGCCTTGTCTCAGGATGGTAAGTTGGTGGTTGAAGATATCCCTCTAGTGGTGTGGGGGCTGTGCTTTGGCAAAGTGGGTGAGGTTATATCCTGCCTGTTTGGCCCTGTCCTGGGGTATCGTCGAATGGGGCCACAGTGTCTCCCGACCATTCCTGTCTCAGTCTCCAGTATTTATGCTGCAGGAGTTTATGTGACGGGGGGCTAGGGTCAGTCTGTTATTTCTGGAGTATTTCTCTTGTCTTATCCGGTGTCCTGTGTGAATTTAAGTATCTCTCTCATTCTCTCTATCTTTCTATCTCTCTTTCTCTCTTTCTCTCTCTCAGAGGACCTGAACTCTAGGACCATGCCTCAGGTCTACCTGGCCTGATGACTCCTTGCTGTCCCCAGTCCACCTGGCCATGCTGCTGCTCCAGTTTCAACTGTTCTGCCTGCGACTATGGAACCCTGACCTGTTCACCGGACGTGCTACCTGTCCCAGACATGCTGTTTTCAACTCTCTAGAGACAGCAGGAGCGGTAGAGATACTCTGAATGAACGGCTATAACAAGCCAACTGACATTTACAACTGAGGTGCTAACCTGTTGCACCCTCAACAACCACTGTGATTATTATTATTTGACCCTGCTGGTCATCTATGAACTTTTGAACATCTTGGCCATGTTCTGTTATAATCTCCAACCAGCACAGCCAGAAGAGGACTGGCCACCCCTCATAGCCTGGTTCCTCTCTAGGTTTCTTCCTGGGTTCCGGCCTTTCTAGGGAGTTTTTCCTAGCCACCGTGCTTCCACACCTGCAATGCTTGCTGTTTGGGGTTTTAGGCTGGGTTTCTGTACAGTACTTTGAGATATCAGCTGATGTAAGAAGGGCTTTATAAATAAATTGGATTTGAATTGATCTGATTTGAAGAGCAATATTGCTTACTTTTCTGTGGTCCTCCACAGAAATGTTCAGTCAGGCACTCACCTGGGACTCCTCTTTGGGGTCCTGGATCCATACCATCATTGAGGTGCCTCGGGCGCTCGGTGCAGCAGTGGAAAATAAAGGAAAAAGAGAGAAACTATCGCCTTATACAGATGTAGGATCTTACTTTGATCACTCTTTCGTCACTGAAAATGTTTCTGCACAGAAGAAAATGTTAACTTTTTTGTTTATTCGAATTCAAAAGGCTTCTAAAATGTGTAATTTTTTATTTAAAAAATGTATCAACCCCTATAAAAAAAAGTCCATTAATTCTAATCCACATTTCCTGTTGCTTCAGGATTATTTCCTATAGTAGCAAACTGGCTCAAATAAAGATCCAACATCTATAGGAAGAAAATTCCATGTCTCCTATTTCCTTGTGTGGAAATAAATGAGTCTGATTCAGGCTCAGTATTAAATCACCTTTGGGGTCCTGAGCAAACCTGGTGGAGAGCCTATCTCACCTTGCCTTTGTTCAGCCAAACACCTGCGATAACAGAAAGCGTTCGTTTTACACTGAGGGAAGCATGCCCCAATCTCACCATGGGGCTTTTTCCCGTCTTCTTTTCTTTTTAATCCACATTGTGTCTGGCCTTTTGTGGGGTTCTGATAGAAAGAGCACTTTCCACACAAAGACTCTCCACATTGTTGTACAGTGACAACAAATGAGTCTTTTGTGAATGGACTGAAGGTGCTCTTTCATTATGGTGAGGAAAGAAAGAGAAATCTTCCTTCCTGGTTCCAGGTGTGGTCCCAGCAAACCTTGTCAAACCATGTTGATTGTGCTATGTGACAATATGTTTCTATTGCTCCCATGTGTATATGTC
Organism: Oncorhynchus mykiss; assembly: GCF_013265735.2. Classification (NCBI taxonomy): domain Eukaryota; kingdom Metazoa; phylum Chordata; class Actinopteri; order Salmoniformes; family Salmonidae; genus Oncorhynchus; species Oncorhynchus mykiss. The sequence continues at coordinate 14,893,457 of NC_048574.1, forward strand.
AGGGATGACAACACATTGCTTGTGCAATCATAGCTTTGATTAGATTGTATATGACAGCATCAGGCAATTTATCATAAACTGTCTACTTGTAAGCTATCATTATAGAATTTTGTGGCAATACAATGTATGGTTCAAGCTAATTGCAAATAGGAACCGCACCAGGGAACCACACTAAATCCCCATAAGGGTAACAAATTCATAACTGAGAATACCCTAGTTTCCCCTCATTAATTTTGCAGACATCAGACACATTTTATCATGTCCACGGTATAACTGTGTATACAGAGGGGGAACTATCTACTTTTTGGATACATACTGACCTCTACTGGAGTCACACAATGACCTCTACTGGAGTCACAATAACACCTCTACTGGAGTCACAATATGACCTCTACTGGAGTCACAATGTGACCTCTACTGGAGTCACACTATGACCTCTACTGGAGTCACACAATAAGACCTCTACTGGAGTCACACCGTGACCTCTACTGGAGTCACAATATGACCTCTACTGGAGTCACACTTTGACCTCTACTGGAGTAACACAATGACCTCTACTAGAGTCACACCATGACCTCTACTGGAGTCACACCATGACCTCTACTGGAGTCACATCATGACCTCTACTGGAGTCACACTGTGAACATTACTGGAGTCACACTATGACCTCTACTGGAGTCACAATAAGACCTCTACCGGAGTCACACCGTGACCTCTACTGGAGTCACACTTTGACCTCTACTGGAGTAACACAATGACCTCTACTAGAGTCACACCATGACCTCTACTGGAGTCACAATGACCTCTACTGGAGTAAAACCATAACCTTTACTGGAGTCAAACCATAACCTTTACTGGAGTCAAACCATGACCATGGAAAACAATGGCCTCAGATGTTGACCTGCTTGAGCTATTTAGGGTGCTAGAAGACCAATGTAACATTTCTGTAACTTCACCCAAATTGTAATCTCTGGTGGAGGTGTTTTGCTCGTTCTTCATATAAACAGCTATTTCAACACGATAGTGTTGATTTTAAGAAGCGATTTGATGATGCTTCTAAAAAAGCTTAATAGTACTTATGGTGTGGCTCAGTTGGTAGAGCATGGCACTTGTGGGGTGTGGGTTCAATTCCCACAAGGAACCAGTAGGAAAATGTACAGTTGACATAAATATTTAGACCCTTTACTCAGTTCTTTGTTGAAGCACTTTTGGCAGCAATTACAGCCTCGAGGCTTCGTGGGTATGACGCTAGAAACTTGGCACACCTCTATTTGGGGAGTTTCTCCCGTTCTTCTCTGCAGATCCTCTCAAGCTCTGTCAGGTTGGATGGGGAGAGTCGCTGCACAGCTATTTTCAGGTCTCTCCAGAGATGTTTGATCAGGTTTACGCCCGGACTCTGGCTGGGCCACTCAAACACATTCAGAGACTTGTCCCGAAGCCACTTCTGTGTTGTCTTGGCTGTGTGCTTAGTGTCGTTGTCCTGTTGGAAGGTGAACCTTCATCCCAGTCTGAGGTCCTGAGAGCTCGGGAGCAGGTTTTCATCAAGGATCTGTCTGTGCTTTGTTCCATTCATCTTTACCTTGATCCTGACTAGTCTCCCAGTCCCTGTCGCTGAAAACATCCCCACAGTATGATGCTGCCACCATCATGCTTCACAGTAGGGATGGTGCCAGGTTTCCTCCAGATGTGACACTTGGCATTCAGGCCAGAGAGTTCAATCTTGGTTTCATCAGACCAGAGAATCTTGTTTCCCATGGTCAGAGTCTTTAGATGCCTTTTGGCAAGCTCCAAGCGGGCTGCCATGTGCCTTTTACTGAGGACTGGCTTCCGTCTGGCCACACTACCATAATGGCCGGATTAGTGGAGTGCTGCAAAGATGAATGTCCTTCTGGATGGTTCTCCAATCTCCACAGAGGAACTCTAGAGCTCTGTCAGAGTGACCATCAGATTCTTGGTCACCTCCCTGACCTAGGCCCTTCTCCCCCGATTGCTCAGTTTGGCCAGGCGGCCAGCTCTAGAAAGAGTCTTGGTGGTTCCAAACGTTTTCTATTTAAGAATGATGGAGGCCACTGTGTTCTTGGGGACCTTCAATGCTGAATAAATGTTCCCTTCCCCAGATCTGTGCCTCGACACAATCCTGTCTCGGAGCTCTACGGACAATTCCTTTGGCCTCATGGCTTGGTTTTTGCTTTGACATGCACTGTCAACTGTGGGAGCTTATATAGACAGGTGTGTGCCTTTCCAAATCATGTCCACAGGTGGACTCCAATCAAGTTTTAGAAACATCTCAAGGATGATTCATGGAAACAGGATGCACCTGAGCTCAATTTCGAGTCTCATAGCAAATGGTCTGAATAATTATGTAAATAAGGTATTTCTGTTTTACACTTTTTATAAATTTGCTAAAATTTATAAAACCCGTTTTCACTTTGTCATGATGGGTTATTGTGTGTAGATTGCTGAGGATTTTTTGTATTTAATCCACTTTAACATAAGGCTGTAATGTAATAAAATGTGGGAAAAGTCAAGGGGTCTGAATACTTTCTGAATGCACCGTATGCATTGTATGCATCGCTCTGGATAAGAATTTCTGCTAAATTACCGTAAATGTAAGATGTACTTATTTGTCACAGCTTGGCTTCTCCCCTCTTCCCGTCTCGAAAACTGTCGTCTCCCACCCTGTTATGATTGTCCGGAAATCTCCTCCGGCAGAATTTGGAGAGTGCAATCCGTGGCATTGGTGGGGAAGGTCAGGGAGCGTGGCAACCTGCAGAGACATGATCCCGATGACAGTAGTCATAAATCTCCCACCATCACACGGGGCCATGCAGCCGCCGCACGGCTCCAAGCTGGAAACACCAGCTTGAGATAAGAGCATGGTTATTACCGTCCTGACCCTCCTACCTCCCCTTCAACTCCCTCTCTCTTCCCTGTCCCTTCTCTCTCCCCCTCTCTCCACCACGTACCTCTCCTCCTATCCTCTCTGTCTGCATCCCTATGGGCCCTGGTCAAAAGTAGTGCACTATATAAGGAATAAGGTGCCATTTTGGACACAGGCTTTCTTTGTGGATGTGTGTGTATGGTAAGTCCTGACGCTGAGCTGTGATAGGGAAGGCATCACTCTGACAGCCCCTTACTCTCCCTCTAATGAAGTCACTGGGAACGCAGCTTTTCAATTAGACATGTCCAGGGGATTGGCTAAATGTGGTTAATTTGACGGACGGTTGGTTTACAATGGATGCTGAAATGTGGTTTGGAAAAATATACCCTAACACCTGTAAAAGTGAATACGATGTTAACAGGTCTGGTACCACCTGTACCAGAGTGATGGAAAGAGAAAAGTGTGGAGAAAAAAAAGACATGCCCATGATCCAAAGCATACCACCTCATCCGTGAAACATGGTGGAGGGGGTGTTATGGCTTGGGCCTGTATGGCTGCCAGTGGAACAGGCTCACTTGTCTTCATTGATGATGTAACTGCAGACAGAAGTATAATAATGAATTCTGAAGTCTATAGAAATATTTTATCTGCTCAAATTAAACCGAATGCCTCCAAACTCATTGGACAGCACTTCATCACACAACAAGACAATGACCCTAAACATACTGCTAGAGCAACAAAGGGGTTTTTGATGGCCAAAAAGTGGAAAATTCCTTGACTGGCCGAGTCAATCACCGGATCTGAATCCAATTGAACATGCATTTTACATGCTGAAGAGGAGACTGAAGGCAATAAGTCCCCAGAACAAGCAGGAACTGAAGATGACTGCAGTACAGGCCTGGCAGAGCATCACCAGGGAAGATACTGGTGATCTGGTGATGGCGACGCATCGCAGATTTCAAGCAGTCATTGCATGCAAAGGACATGCGACCAAATATTAACAATGATTACTTTATTCTACATTATGTTAAACTGTCCAATGTTTTTTGATGCCCGAAAATAGGGGGGCCATGTACAAAAGCTTCCATAATTACTAAACGGTTCATCCGATAGGTATGAAAATACCCTCAAATTAAAGCTGACAGTCTGCACTTCGCTCTCATTGTCATTGTTTCCTCATTGTATCCTCATTGTATCCATTGTCATTGTATTCAAACTCGAAGTGCTAGAGTACAGAACCAAAATAACAAAAAAATGGTCACTGTCCAATGAATTATGGTGCTCACTGTATATAAAAAAAAACAGTGAGAAGCAGCAGTGTAAAAACAAAGGAGGGGGGACAATGTAAATAGTCTGGGTAGCCATTTAATTGGCTGATCAGCAGTCCTATGGCTTAGGGGGTAGAAGCTGTTAAGAAGCCTTTTGGACCTAGAAATGGCACTTGCCGTGCGGTAGCAGAGAGAACAGTCTATGACTTGGGTGACGGAGACCTTTACAAATTTTAGGGCCATCCTCTGACACCGCCTGGTATAGAGGTCCTGGATGGCAGGAAGCTTGGCCCTAAATCTACCCAGACCTGCGTGCCGAACTGCTAAAACAGAGGGCGACTTACAATGAGGTGAGATCCCAGCTACGCAAGCTAAATCTGAGATCTACCTAGCAAAACTCATCTTGACCTTCCAGAACACAACACACACATTCTCCACTGCCAACGAAGCTAAATACTTTTTCGAGAATCACTTCAAACCCAACAAACAAAGGAACGAGTTGACAGATGGAACCCCATTATGACTGGCTCAATATCCAGGTATGCTAACCATGCACAATCACGCAGCCTAGCCTATGGCTATGATGCTGCCCTCAGCATAAGACAATGATGAGGACACCCCCTCAAGTGGTTACAAGGAACATTATTACTATTATTGCTGAGTATTGGACTTTGTTATTATTATATTGCCCATGGTCGTAACGTCTGCTTCCAGCTCACACTCTCAAACACATACAGTGGGGCAAAAAAAGTATTTAGTCAGCCACCAATTGTGCAAGTTCTCCCACTTAAAAAGATGAGAGAGGCCTGTAATTTTCATCATAGGTACACTTCAACTATGACAGACAAAATCCAGAAAATCACATTGTAGGATTTTTAATGAATTTATTTGCAAATTATGGTGGAAAATAAGTACAGGCCTCTCTGGTCAATAGCAACATTTTATGTCAATACTTTGTTATATACTCTTTGTTGGCAATGACAGAGGTCAAACGTTTTCTGTAAGTCTTCACAAAGTTTTCACACACTGTTGCTGGTATTTTGGCCCATTCCTCCATGCAGATCTCTTCTAGAGCAGTGATGTTTTGGGGCTGTTGCTGGGCAACACGGACTTTCAACTCCCTCCAAAGATTTTCTATGGGGTTGAGATCTGGAGACTGGCTAGGCCACTCCAGGACCTTGAAATGCTTCTTACGAAGCCACTCCTTCGTTGCCCGGGCAGTGTGTTTGGGATCATTGTTATGCTGAAAGACCCAGCCACGTTTCATCTTCAATGCCCTTGCTGATGTAAGGGAACACCCCCCTGAAATGTTAAAAAATGAATGGGAAGTCATTGGCACTGGATAAACCATATACACGGTGTCCAATACCACTCAATTCGGTGTCGTTTGATTGCAAATGTTGATTGCAAATGCAATATGGCAAATGCCAAGTGTAACACTTTAAAATCCAACAGATGGCGAGTGCGCTCCACCGTGGTTTTTCATATTGCAAATGTAACACAAGTCAACATCCAAAAGTAACATTTTGAAAAACTGAACATTTTTTCAAAAACGTATCACCCTCTTAAAAAAGTGCTTTCTGTATCATCTTTCTGTATCAACACACTTTAGTCATATTTTATTATCATAATTGTATATATTTTTTACTTGTGCATAAGGAATATGTTTTGTCCATTTGCAATATGATTTCATAGGAAGTCAAAAGTCGAAAATGTGATATATGTTTCAATGGGCATTTACCATCATAAATTTGGCATGCTCAAAAATCTTGCAGGAATGCAAAATTGACTGGCCCGATGAACTCGGGATGGCTGGGCAGTGATTCTGTTTCCTCTCCATCGCTCGTTGGGGTTGATTTCAGAATGTCACTTTGGTGATGGCACCTCACTGTTTAAACATATTGCAAATGGACAAAAGTCACCAGCAAGTCACCGTCCATCAGTCAATTAGATATCATTCTGACACCAAACTGACACCACACCCACTTTTCCCAACTCATTTAGAAGCCAACTATCACATACTTCAGAGCTGGCCCAAAATTCACAACGCCATCTGTTCAAACCATAATAAAAACGTAAAACACGTAGTTACGTTCTAGCTGCGGGTCCAGTTCTGACATTATGTGTAGGCCTATGTGAGCCGACCCCGAATCCCGAGTTTCGGCTCGATAGGTCCTTTGGTGCCCGAGCAAGACCTTAATTGGTGCTGAAAATCCACTTTTTTCCATGCCTTGCTACGGGGTCCTTGAATGAGCTATCGGACAGAAACGTTGGGGTCCTTCTCTATGGGCCGAGCCGGTTTCAATGCACCTAGTCTTGCGTCTCTGAGACTTTTCTAAATGTCGTCATTTTCGTAATGGTCAAAATTAATTGAAGTCATTGCAAATGTACGAGGCTGTTTCTCGGCCCGAGAACCTTCTAGAGCCAAGTAACTCACCACGCACTATCGACCTGAGGTCCAGAACAGGTTTCTAAAGTTTCAGAACTCTAGGTCTGACGGTTATTTTTTAGCTCGAACAAAGGTAACTATTGTAGGCACTGTCTGTCTCTACGCACCACACTGTGTCCCTCTGTCCTAGCTGTGTGTGTGTGTGTGTGTGTGTGTGTGTGTGTGTGATTTTTTCTTGGAAATTTTATGGGAGAAATGACTGATTTACAGTTCATGGGGGTTGCCTAATCACACATATGAAGTTTTGGAAAGATCGGACCTTTTTAACCATTCGAAACAGCACCTATGACACCATTTAAGGCACTTGGGGAATGCCTTTACAGAATCCTGAGTTTTAAGTGTTTACGTTAAGAACTGACCGATTTACACAGGGTTGAATGCACTATTTATCACAAACTGCTGGTTGGGTATGGAAAAACACTTTTAGGTGTTGCTTCAGGAAGCTTAGAATCGACGCAGGTAGACCTCATAGTGTCCTGATGGACTGTCATTGAAGACAGGTTCATAAGGCATTCATAACCCACATAGGCTTCAGGTGGACTTTAGAGGAGCAGGCAATGTATTCCTATGGGGAGAGATGTCATTGTAATCTGTGAGATCAAAAAACCCTTATTAACTTTTAAGGGTTAATGCCACACGGTCAAGGTTGGGCTTGCACAGATCGGGAGGACCTCAGCAACTTACCTGAGGTCGAATTGTGCTTCTCACCCTAACTGTTCTCTCACTGTCACCCAAAAGCAAATGACATTTAGGGCCAGGCTTCATTTTGGGCCTACTTTTTTCAAGGTCACTGCACTCAGAGCGAGCTACGGTCGAGCGGGGCATCTCGTTGAACTCGGCACGGCCTTGAGAATATGGAAATGCCATTGCAGGCTCTGTGTGTCTTTAAGCACCGCACTTTGTCACTCCATCCTTGCTGTGTGTGTGTGTGTGTGTGTGTGTGTGTGTGTGTGTGTGTGTGTGTGTGTGTTTGTGTGTGTGTGTGTGTGTGTGTGTGTGTGTGTGAGAGAGAGCTTTTCTTTGACATCTGTTGGGAGAAATTACTGACTTACAGTTCATGAGGGTTGACTAATCACACATATTAAGTTTGAAAAGATCTGACCTTTTTAACCCTTCGAAACAGCAACTATGACACCATTTTAAGGCACTTCCGGTTTACACAGGAAGCTGAAAGTGAACACATATCCTTCTTGGGGTAGGCAATTATAGAATTTTGAGTTTTAAGTCTTTACGTTAAGAACTGACTTATTTACGGAGGGTTTAGTGAGTGTGTGTTGTTTCAGAAAATCACAGAAATCTCGCAGAGCTCCGAAACACACTGTAAAAAGATTTGTATGAACACGCTGCAACTGGATCTGTAAGTGTTTTTGTTTTTTTAAAACACCTATTTTTGAACATCACCAATTTGACATTGTACGATTTCTCTTAAATGACGATAGATAAATGGCTGGTTCTTTTTTTATTGACACCGTAGGTTCCTTTACTTTTACGTGAAGCGGAAAAGTTGCTATATTTTCACTTTGGACCTTTAATCCCAGAAAATGGCCATAACTCAAAAACCGTTGAGGCCTAGACGCCATCTTGTTTGGGGCCAACTGCCCATTATGCCAAACCTATGCTCGCCAAGTTTCATCTTCAAAGTCTTTTCCGTTTAGGAGATAAGGCTTCGTGATTCGTGATGTTTTGTACATTTGCAATATGATTCCATTCGCCCTCTTGTGGGATTTACCGGGACAGCGGACCAAAATTTGAATATTTTATCAAACGGAAACCGAATGTCCGAGAGAGTTCGTTTGATTTCCTGGTAGATCCGGCCCTGCCGCATGGCCCGACGCCATCCGTGAATTTTAGAAAAGTTTTCGGACGTCTGGTAAGGAACCGTACATTTGCAATATGGACTTTCTCACTAACCATATGGCAAGCGTCAAAATGTTCCCTTAAGGTATGGAAGGAGGTTTTCACTCAAAATCTCACGATACATGGCCCCATTCATTCTTTCCTTTACACGGATCAGTCGTCCTGGTCCCTTTGCAGAAAAACAGCCCCAAAGCATGATGTTTCCACCCCCATGCTTCACAGTAGGTATGGTGTTCTTTGGATGCTACTCAGCATTCTTTGTCCTCCAAACACGACGAGTTGAGTTTTTACCAAAAAGTTATATTTTGGTTTCATCTGACCATATGACATTCTCCCAATCTTCTTCTGGATCATCCAAATGCTCTCTAGCAAACTTCAGATGGGCCTGGACATGTACTGGCTTAATAAGCAGGGGGACACGTCTGGCACTGCAGGATTTGAGTCCCTGGCGGCGTAGTGTGTTACTGATGTTACTTTATTTATCTTGCTCCTTTGCACCCCAGTATCTCTACCTGCACATTCATCTTCTGGCGATCTACCATTCCAGTGTTTAATTGTTATATTGTAATTACTTCACCACCATGGCCTATTTATTTCCTTAACTTACCTCATTTGCACTCACTGTAGATAGACTTTTTCTTTTCTTTTCTTCTACTGTATTATTGACTGTATGTTTTGTTTATTCCATGTGTAACTCTGTGTTGTTGTATGTAGGCTATACTCGGCCTTGTCTCAGGATGGTAAGTTGAAGATATCGCTCTAGGTGTGTGGGGGCTGTGCTTTGGCAAAGTGGGTGGGGTTATATCCTTCCTGTTTGGCCCTGTCCGGGGGTGTCATAGAATGGGGCCACAGTGTCTCCTGACCCCTCCTGTCTCAGCCTCCAGTATTTATGCTGCAGTAGTTTATGTGTCGGGGAGTCAGTTTGTTATATCTGGAGTACTTTTCCTGTCTTATCCTGTGTCCTGTGTGAATTTAAGTATGCTCTCTCTAATTCTCTCTTTCTCTCTTTCTTTCTCTCTTTCGGAGGACCTGAGCCCTACGACCATGCCTCAGGACTACCTGGTATGAGGACTCCTTGCTGTCCCCTGTCCACCTGGCTGTGCTGCTGCCTGGCCTGACCTGTTCACCGGACGTGCTACCTGTCTCAGACATGCTGTTTTCAACTCTCTAGAGACAGCAGGAGTGGTGTAGATATTCTTAATGATCGGCTATGAAAAGCCAACTGACATGTATTCTTGAGGTGCTGACTTGCTGCACCCTCGACAACTACTGCGATTGTTATTATTTGACCATGCTGGTCATTTATGAACATTTGAACATCTTGGCCATGTTCTGTTATAATCTCCTCCTGGCACAGCCAGAAGAGGACTGGCCACCCCTCATAGCCTGGTTCCTCTTTAGGTTTCATCCTAGGTTTTGGCCTTTCTAGGGAGTCTTTCCTAGCCACCGTGCTTCTACACCTGCAATGCTTGCTGTTTGGCATTTTAGACTGGGTTTCTGTACAGCACTTTGAGATATCAGCTGATGTACGAAGGGCTATATACATAAATTTGATTTGATTTGACTTTACAGTGGTAGGTTTGGGTCAGTTAAGCACGGACGTGACTTTGCCTTCATCCATGTTGACCCCTCCTGGTGTCAGTACGAACCCTATGAAGGTTACGGATACTTTCGGTCATGTGAGTCACAAGACCAGTTCGAGAGTTTGTTCATCCAGAGCATTAATCCTAAGGGGAGCATTAACAGGGATTCATTTGACTCTTAACTGTTGTGCCAATTGTTTGTCAATGAAATTACCTTCGGCCCCCGAGTCCACTAGTCCTGGACAACTAGTGAGTATGTGGTTACCCTCTCCACAATAGAGTCACAGGTTTTCACATAACCTCCACTGTCTCTTGGCCGGCATGAGAGGGGCACGGACGTTTTGCATGGGTTCGGAGATATTGGACTGTGGGGGACGAGAGAAGGCGTGGAAAGATCGCAGGCCATGGGCAACTGTATAGGTCTGCGGTCCACCAGTAGGTTGCCAAAGGATATGGACAACCGGATGTATTGGTTTAGGTTCGATAAATCTCCTCTGCAGGCCAGTTCGGTCTGTATACTCAGTGGTGGAGCGATGGACCTGTCGCAGCTCACATAACAGGTGACGACCTGAAACTGAATGGTCGAACACCTCCTTGAAGAGGGCGTGGAAACGTGATTCAGAGGACAGATCAGAACTTTGAGCGGCCCACCGGGCTGTGACCCAATCCAGAGCTTTGTCTGTGAGTAGGTGAAACAGTTTAGCTTCCGTCCCTCTCCTCGCCTCTACCTGGGCTCGAACCAGGGACACTTTGCACACATCAACAACTGCCTCCCACGAAGCATCGTTACCTATCACTCCACAAAAGCCACGGCCCTTGCAGAGCAAGGGGAACAACTACTTCAAGGTTTCAGAGCGAGTGACATCACCAATTGAAAGGCTATAAGCGCGCACCCTGCTAACTAGCTAGCCATTTCACACCGGTTACATAGGGAGATGACAAAGTCCGCCCTTTCTTTGTCAGAGGTGGAGTCAGCGGGGTGATGGTCAATGTACAGGTTACACTGCATGAGAAATCCTTGACATTTTGCTGGGGAGACTTGACACAACTGTGAGAAGCATTGAAGTCAACATGGGCCAGCATCCCTGTGAAATGTTTTCGACACCTTGGTTTACAGGGAGGGTTTTCTGGGTGGGGAATGGAGTCTCCCCGTGGGTCCTGTTTTTGGTTACACATCCATGGGGTTATCAACACTAAAGATAACAAGTATATAATTAACAGAACATTCCTTTCTGAAAAACAATGGCAACACTAGCTATTCTCTATTAGAATTTGAACGCCTACATTCTCCTATCAAATGTTCCAGCTGTCTTGATATCCTAGCAAGTTACCATATTGATATAGCAATTCTCTTAGAAGCACACCTGCTCCATCAGGACGCACATAGAATGCAGAACCATTAGTACAAATTGGCTGCTTTTTCATCAGCCCCAAACAAAACTAAGGCTGTAATCATAATGATACATCAGGAACTCAAAATCGCCATCTTGGGTAAAGGCGAAGACCAGGAAGGCAGAATCACTTTCCTTAAATGTATTCATAATGGAAATAAGATTACCTTTATTAATGTGTATGCTCCAAATTCATATGATTCTACGTTGGTAGAATCTCCAAACAGCATATTGTTTGAATTAACTGAATTCCATCCTGTTATTGAGATGGACATGAATGCCAAGACCAACTACAATCCACGGACAACCAAGCCTCTCCAACATATACTCTCTGATTACAATGTCATTGATGCCAGGCGAGCATATTATCCTAAAGTAAACAAGTGCACTTTCTACTCAAAACATTAAAAAAACATTCTCCCGAATCAATTTTATATTATTATCTACTACATCTCTTTTTTTTTAAATAAGAAAATAGAAATTCGACATAATGAGCTTGTCCGATCACCACGCCTACTACTGTCATTTCAAATGTCGGAATCTCCTAAAAGAGCCACAAGATCGCTTTTCGAACGCTTCATTACAACAACATCTTACATTCAGTGATCAATTTGAAATGTAACTAAATTCATTCATAATGATTATTAAAAATTCAGTCGATTACTCCCGGATTCTATGAGATGCCACCAAAGGTTTTATTAAAAACAGTGCAACTTGGGCCTCCCAAGTGATGCAGCAGACTAAGGCACTGCCTCATAGGGCTAGAGGCATCACTACAGGCCCGGGTTCGATCCCGGGCTGTATCACAACCGGTCGTGATCTGGAGTCCCATATGATGGCGGACAATTGGCCCAGCGTCGTCTGTGTTAGAGGAGGGTTTGGCCGGAGGGGTTTTACTGGGCTTTTTATTGCACTCTATCAACTCCTTGTGGCAGGCCTGCAGCCTTACCCCGGTTGTCAATTGAACAGTGTTTCCTCTGACACATTGGAGCGGCTGGGTTTGGTGGGTCTTGTTTCGGGGGCCACATGATTCGACCTTCACCTCCCGAGCCTGTTGGGGAGTTGCAGCTATGCAACAAGATCAAATTTGCAGAGAAAAAGGGGGTCAAATACAAAAATAAATGAATAACAAAATAATTGTGCAACTGCATTTGCATCTCGGTTGAATAAATCACAATGAAAGAAGATATCAGAATTGGATATGTTGTTAAGTACATTAGAGCATTCTCAACAAATGCTTTATTCAGACCAGGTAGCTATAACTCTTTCCAAAGTCAAGACAGAACCTCATTTATTGATAAGACAGAGAGCAGACTTTCCCAACCATTGAGTTAGACTCAACCATTACTTCCATGGTAATCATCCCAGTCGTCTACTGGCCAACAAGCTATGCAGTAATGATCAATTAGTTGATATAGCAACTATTGTATCTGAACCTAAATAAATCAATCAACGATTCTACCGCTTCTATAAAGAACCGTACACCTCTGATTGTAAATCCACACCAAGCCAGACTAAGTCCTTTCTGAAAGAATAAAATGCCTTCTCTCAACAGAGAAAGCCGTCTCATTGGGAGTCCAAATCTCTCTCAGTAGCTAGGTTCCCATACAATTGGCGACAGATTTTCAGGTGAATATTCTGAAATCTGCATAAAAACAATGTGTATTTTCCCACCAGAAATGTGTTTCCATCAAATGTACTTGTCCACAGATTTAAATTAATCTGAACAACACTTTAAGTGGAACAGAATATGGAAAAATATTACCTTGACATCCCGTAATCTGAACCATCAATTTTTACATTTTAAGTTTGTTCACAGACTGTATTTAACACCAAGGAAGTGTTTTACGATGACATTTGCCCCAACTCCCAACCGTTCACTGTGTCCCCTAAATCAGGTAGGCACATTCCTTCATATGATGTGGGACTGCCCTGGAGCTAAATGCTTCTGGGACAAAGTTACAACATTCATTGAAGTGCATCTACAGTACTATGTTACTCAATAATGATAACTCCTTTAATCTCTCAATCAATCAGAGATGATTACTGCTGGCAGGCAGCACTGCTGCAAAAAAAATGCCTCTTACAGTGCCTTCAGAAAGTATTTATACCCTTTGACTCATTCCATATTTTGTTGTCTGAATTGCCCTAATTCAAAATGGGTAGATTTTTTTTTACCCATCTACACACAATACCCCATAATAACAAAGTGAAAACATGTTGTTCGAAAATGTTCAAATGTTTTGAAATAAAGACATTTCTAATTTACATAAGTATTCACACCCATTAGTGCTTTGTAGAAGCACATTTGGCAGTGATTACAGCTGAGATTATTTTATTCTTCAAGTTCTGTCAAATTAGTTGTTGATCATTGCTAAACAATTAGGTCTTGTCATAGATTTTCAAGTAGATTTAAGTCAAAGCTGTAACTAGGCCACTCAGGAACATTCACTGTCTTACTGGTAAGCAACTCCAGTGTACCTGTGGCCTTGTGTTTTAGATTATTGTTTTTCTGAAAGGTGAAGTCATCTCCCAGTGTCTGGTGGAAAGCAGACAGAACAAGGTTTTCCTCTAGAATTTTGCCTGTGCTTAGTTCCATAAAAAAAAAATATCCTGAAAAACTCCCCAGTCCTTAATGATTACAAGCATACCCATAACATGATTCTGCCACCACTATGCTTGAAAATATGGAGAGTGGTACTCAGTGATGTGTTGTATTGGATTTGTCCCAAACATAACACTTTGTATTTAGGACAAAAAGTGAATTGCTTGACAAAGTTTTTTCAGTTTTACTTTAGTGCCTTGTTACAAACAGGATGCATGTTTTGGAATATTTGGCTTCCTTCTTTTCACTCTGTCAATTCGGTTCATTTTATTTGTATTTATTGTATTTAACCTTTATTAAACTAGGCAAGTCAGCTAAGAACAAATTCTTATTTACAATGACGGCCTACCCTGACCAAACCCTAACCTGGACGACGTTGTGATACAGCCTGGATTCTAACCAGTGTCTGTAGTGACACCTCTAGCACTGAGATGCAGTGCCTTAAACAGCTGCTTCACTCGGGAGCCCAAGTATTAGTACTGTGGAGTGACTGCAATGTTGTTAATCCATCCTCAGTTTTCTCCTATCACAGCTATTAAACTTTGTAACTGTTTTAAAGTCACCATTGGCCTCATGGTGAAATCCCTGAGCGTTCTTTCCTCTCCGGCAACTGAGTTAGGAAGGACGCCTGTCAGAGCAAAGCCCCAAAAATTGTCAAAGACCCCAGTCACCCAAGTCATAGACTGTTCTCTCTGCTACCGCACGGCAAGCGATACCAGAGTGCCAAGTCTAGGACCAAAAGGCTCCTTAACAGCTTCTATCCCCAAGCCATAAGACTGCTGAACAATTAAACAAATGGCCACCCAGACTATTTATATTGACACCCCACCCCCCATTTGTTTTTACACTGCTGCTACTCGCTGTGTATTATCTATGCATAGTCACTTTATCCCTACCTACATGTACAAATTACCTCCACTAACCTGTACCCCTCCACATTGACTCAGTACCAGTACCCCCTGTATATAGCCTCATTATTGTTATTTTATTGTGTTACTTTTTACTTTCGTTAATTTGGTAAATATTTTCTTAACTCTTTCTTGAACTGTATTGTTGGTTAAGGTCTTGAAAGTAATTTGTTTCACGGTAAGGTCTACCCCCTGTTGTATTCGGCACGTGTGACAAATAAAGTTTGATTTGATTTTTGTCTTTGTAGTGACTGGGTGTATTGATACACAATCCAAAATGTAATTAATAATGTCACCATGCTCAAAGGGATATTCAATGCCTGCTTTTCTTTTACCCCATCTACCAATAGGTGCATTTCTTTGCAAAGCATTGGAAAAGCTCCCTGGTCTTTGAGATTGAAGAATATTTAGGCTTGCCATAACAAAGTGGTTCAATACTTATTGACTATTTTATTAACTTGTAAAAATGTCAAAAAACATAATTCTTTAAATATCAATTTAATCCATTTTAAATTCAAGGACTAACACAACTCAATTTGAATACTTTCTGAAGGCACTATATATGGCAATTACCCCACTCTCTCCCAATTCACCAGTGGATACAGTTACTATTAGAAGTTATAACATCAGAATTATCGACAGCGAGAATGAATTGAGCTAGTCATGGAATAACTGAGGCCTGGACAAATACGCTTGTCTCTGGAAAGACTAATCTCAGCTAACGCCCAACATACAAATAAACAACCTATAAAGCCATAAGAACTGTACTTTGTAACATGATCATAAGGATCAAACCTTTGTATTTATGTACCTTTTTAATGTGTTTTTCTTTGTGAGTGGCAGCCCACAGGTGAATACGAAGTGTGATTATATAATTCTTTTGAATTTGTATATTAGAATTTGGTCACAAAAAAACCCAACTAATGTTGATATTATGGATGGTCAGTCCTTGCATCCATAGCTCTGTTTATGAATCAAAATCAAATCAAATACATTTGTATTGGTCACATACACGTTGCCAATTTGAGAGTGGTTACATTTCTCCAGCCCAATCTCTCAACTTTTTAGTGAAACAGTAGCGAGGAGTACACTATGTTATTGTTTCAAGTGCTGATTGCCGCTTTAAGGCATTATCTTTGAAGGTAAAGGTGTGCATTACTCTTATCTCATATCAAAGCACGATCAACAGTTCCACATTCACAGTTTATTGAGACTGGAATTCAATAGGTCGTTTTTAAACCCAAGATACTGTAAACACATTCATGATACGTGGGGAACCAAAGTGTCCGTTAGTTTTTAAAAGCGTCGTCTTCCGCAGTTAGACACAATAAAGTCCAAGTTCCAGCCTTGTTGGATACCCTCATAATGATTGATTTCCCATCATACACCTTTGGTACTGGGGAAATATTGTACAGCCTTCATAACCCCTTTTTTCAACTGTCTCTCCAGCTGCCTTCAGGAATTCCATAGAGAAAATGTCACACACACACAAATACAAACACACACACATCCATCAAGGCATTCCATGAACCTACAAAAATAAATAGCCAGACTTCTCAGAAACTAGTCTGTCAAGGGAAAGCTGTTCACTCCTGCCAAGGTTGAGTGAGCATAATGTCTCATAATGGGAAAAGAATCGAGGAGCAGCCACTGCACATTGTCTGAAACTCTTATTAAATGATTGCCTTTCACAGTGCACAGTGAATGTGACATGGTACCCGCTAGCAGTGGAGTAACAGCGACCTATCCAACAGGGCGGCTGTGTGAAGCCATCCTGCAGTATAAACAGCTGTTGATGTCTGATAAATATGGCTCTCAGGGAAAAAGATACAAGATGAGCACTACCATGACCCTCCTCCTTCCCATTCCGCCATTGGCATGCTAAAGGGGAACCAGCCAATTTCAGCGAACCTCAACATGAAGAGCGAGAAATATACAAACGTCATGGTATAGGAAATGAATCCTAATGCAACTTTTCAGATGAAATTAGATTCACATTTAACCCCCCAAAGTCTATTGATGCACCGGTGCGTCAATCTAAGTGACATAATAAAATAATCTGTCAGTTTATCTGTTTTGTAGTGGATGCATCTCAATCCACCGCATCTGCCTATGTCACACTTCCACATCTGCTGTGAAAGGGGACAGAGGTAGAGTGGTGCTGTAAAAGGTGACAGAGGTAGAGCGGTGCTGTGAAAGGGGACAGAGGTAGAGTGGTGCTGTGAAAGGGGACAGAGTTAGAGTGGTGCTGTGAAAGGTGACAGAGCTAGATCGGTGCTGTGAAAGGGGACAGAGCTAGATCGGTGCTGTGAAAGGGGACAGAGCTAGATCGGTGCTGTGAAAGGGGACAGAGCTAGATCGGTGCTGTGAAAGGGGACAGAGGTAGAGCGGTGCTGTGAAAGGGGACAGAGGTAGAGTGGTGCTGTGAAAGAGGACAGAGGTAGAGCAGTGCTGTGAAAGGGGACAGAGCTAGATCGGTGCTGTGAAAGGGGACAGAGGTAGAGTGGTGCTGTGAAAGGGGACAGAGGTAGAGTGGTGCTGTGAAAGGGGACAGAGGTAGAGTGGTGCTGTGAAAGGGGACAGAGGTAGAGTGGTGCTGTGAAAGGGGACAGAGGTAGAGTGGTGCTGTGAAAGGGGACAGAGGTAGAGTGGTGCTGTGAAAGGGGACAGAGGTAGAGTGGTGCTGTGAAAGGGGACAGAGGTAGAGTGGTGCTGTGAAAGGGGACAGAGGTAGAGTAGTGTTTGTCAGACCATGAGACATCCCAAAAATCGGTCTTCTCACGAAAACATCTGTAGCAGCCGAACATGACTGAACATATGAAAAGTTGTACTCAGTGATGTGACCTTACAGATAATTGTATGTGTGGGGTACGAAGATGAGTTAGTCATTAAACATTTTTATTAGACACTATTATTGCACACAGAGTGAGTCCATGCAACGTATTATGTGACTTGTTAAGCTCATTTTTACTCCTGAACTTATTTAGGCTTGCCATAACTAAGGAGTTGAATGCTTATTGACATTTTAGCTTCATTTTTTATTAATTTGTAAAAAATGTCTAAAAACATTTTCCACTTTGACATTATGGGGTTTTGTGACACAAAATTGCAATTCAATCCATTTTAAATTCATGGTGTAACACAACAAAATGTGGAAAAAGTAAAGGGATGTGAATACTTTCTGAAGACACTATAGCTGGCAGTTGGCACACTGGCAATTCCTTTATCAGCTTCTGTCAGGTGCTATTCCATTAGTGTTCTGACTCTTCTCATGAGTCTGTCTGTGTAATTCATACTCTGCTGTGTGTTAGACTGAAGCTGTCATCTCCAGCCGCATCTCTCTCCCTCTGCCAAACCTCCACCCACCTGTCTGTTCCAGTCTCTCCATCTATCACGTCTATCACTTCTTCCCAGTCTGCGGATGAAAGGGGTAACAGTGCTATGAGTCCCTGTGTGAAAATAGAAGCTTTGTCATCGTTGGGTCTATAGCTGCTACCACACCATCTGTAAAGAGAAATGTACCACACATACCATACCCTCTATACCAACCTGGTCTCAGAGTATTTTGTATTATTCTGTACGTAAATCTGAAAACACTCTATTTAGTATGGTATGTTTTAATTTGTGGATGTCCATCACCCATTTCATATGATATGTTACAAATTAAAATGTGGATTATATGTTACAAAATCTGGCTAGGTGGCTAACGTTAGCTAGCTCGCTAGCGTTAGCTGGTCTAGGGGTTAGGGGTTAAGTTTAGGGTTATGTTTAGTAGATAGGTTAGGGTTAGGGTTAGGGGAAGGGTTTGCTAAAAGGGTTAAGATTAGGGTTAGCTGAAGTGGTTGAGGTTAGGGGAAGTAGTTCGAAGTAGCTAAAAACTAGTAAGTAGTTGAAGAGCTAGTAATTAGCTAGAATGCTAAAGTTGTCCATGATGAGATTCGAACTCTCAACTTTTGGATTGCTAGACATTCGTCTCATACATCTACCCAGCCACCCGGAAAACCACTGATTTACGTACATAATAATACAAAAAGCTCTGAGACCACTTTGTCTATACAGACATCACATCCTGACCTGCTTTGAATATCAGATTTTAGATTATGGTTGGTCCCTACTTCTAACTTCTCACCTGGCCTAGTTTGACCAGTACATCCTTACTCTGTAGACCCTCAGGAGTGGCACATACAGGTTGTCCTGGTCACTCTAGGTTGTCCTGGACACTCTCTCAGGGACTCCAGAGTGTCAGCCACTGAATGATGGGAAGGCAAGAGACGGAGAGGAGCTCAGAAAAGGTTAATTGGTTTTGTTGACCATCTGTTTCTTAAGCAGTGGTGGAAGCTGAGCATGGGTGAACAGCGTGAAGAGGCCCAGCATAGCAAACAGCCTGTATGAGGATTAAAGGCATCGATTGGCTGATGAGTGGTAACCTGTCCATCGTATTAATGGAGCACAAGTTCATATCACTCTTCTTCTTCTCTTTGCCTTTTGGCTCTCGCTTTCTTTCACAGCTCTCTCTCCTTCTTTCTTATCTCTCCGTCTTTCACCTGCTGTTGCGATTGCTCTCTTTTTCCCTCTCTCTCATATACATGTATGAGTCATAAATGGTATGAACTCTTGGCTCTGGATTGTTCAGCTGTTTGAATATCTTCCCATAAACTGCACCTCTCTATTGCTCTCTCTCTCTCAGGGTCTCGCTCTCGCAGGGTCTCTCTCTCGCAGGGTTTCTCTCAGGGTCTCTCTCTCTCAGGGTCTCTCTCTCTCAGGGCTCTCTCTCAGGGTATCTCTCTCTCAGGGTCTCTCTCTCTCAGGGTCTCTCTCTCAGGGTCTCTCTCTCTCAGGGTCTCTCTCTCTCAGGGTCTCTCTCTCTCTCTCAGGGTCTCTCTCTCTCAGGGTCTCTCTCTCTCTCTCAGGGTCTCTCTCTCTCTCTCAGGGTCTCTCTCTCTCTCTCAGGGTCTCGCTCTCTCATGGTCTCTCTCTCAGGGTCTCTCTATCTCAGGGTCTCTCTCTCTCAAGGTCTCGCTCTCTCTCTCTCAGGGTCTCTCTCTCAGGGTCTCCCTCTCTCAGGGTCTCTCTCTCTCAGGGTCTCTCTCTCTCAGGGTCTCTCTCTCTCAGGGCTCTCTCTCAGGGTATCTCTCTCTCAGGGTCTCTCTCTCTCAGGGTCTCTCTCTCAGGGTCTCTCTCTCTCATGGTCTCTCTCTCAGGGTCTCTCTATCTCAGGGTCTCTCTCTCTCAAGGTCTCTCTCTCTCTCTCAGGGTCTCTCTCTCAGGGTCTCCCTCTCTCAGGGTCTCTCTCTCTCAGGGTCTCTCTCTCTCAGGGTCTCTCTCTCTCTCTCTGGGTCTCTC
Organism: Oncorhynchus mykiss; assembly: GCF_013265735.2. Taxonomy (NCBI): domain Eukaryota; kingdom Metazoa; phylum Chordata; class Actinopteri; order Salmoniformes; family Salmonidae; genus Oncorhynchus; species Oncorhynchus mykiss. Next base: position 14,913,742 of record NC_048574.1, read on the forward strand.
TCTCTCTCAGGGTCTCTCTCTCTTGTTCTCTCTCAAGCTCTCTTTCTCTGTCTGCCTCCCCCTCACTCTACCCTACTCTACTCTCTACTTCACCTCATGGTGAACAAGGTGCACAAGAACACTGAAAGAAAGAGAGAGCTTAAAGAGGGTAGGGAATGCACTTGGCCAGTCTGAACACAGTGCCAATGCAAACACCCTGAACAGAACTGTTGCTTGTGAAAACCTATGATTCCTTCAACTCCCACTGAGCAGAGAGTGACTGACTGCTTCTGACATGCTGACCACACCACTAGCGTTACGTGCGCAAGTGTTGCAAAAGAGACATTACTGTGCAGCCGTATTCATCGACCTGGCCAAGGCTTTCGACTCTGTCAATCACAACATTCTTATTGGCAGACTTGACAGCCTTGGTTTCTCAAATGATTGCCTCGCCTGGTTTACCAACTACTTCTCTGATAGAGTTCAGTGTGTCAAATCGGAGGGCCTGTTGTCTGGACCCCTGACAGTCTCTATGGGTGTGCCACAGGGTTCAATTCTCAGGCCGACTCTCTTTTCTGTATACATCAATGATGTTGCTCTTGCTGCTGGTGATTCTCTGATTCACCTCTATGCAGATGACCCCATTCTGTATACTTCTGGCCCCTCCTTGGACACTGTGTTAACTAACCTCCAGACGAGCTTCAATGCCATACAACTTTCCTTCCGTGGCCTCCAACTGCTCTTAAAAGCAAGTAAAACTAAATGCATGCTTTTCAATCGATCGCTGCCCGCACCTGCTCGCCTACTCTGGACGGCTCTGACTTAGAATACGTGGACAACTACAAATACCTGGGTGTCTGGTTAGACTGTAAACTCTCCTTCCAGACTCACATTAAGCATCTCCAATCCTATATCGCAACAAAGCATCCTTCGCTCATGCTGCCAAACATACCCTCGTAAAACTGACCATCCTACCGATCCTCGACTTCGGTGATGTCATCTATAAAATAGCCTCCAACACTCTATTCAACAAACTGGATGCAGTCTATCACAGTGCCATCTGTTTTGTCACCAAAGCCCCATACACTACCCACCATTGCGACCTGTACGCTCTCGTTGGTTGGCCCTCGCTTCATACACGTCGCCAAACCCACTGGCTACAGGTCATCTACAAGTCTCTGCTAGGTAAAGCCCCGCCTTATCTCAGCTCACTGGTCACCATAGCAGCACCCACTCGTAGCACGCGCTCCAGCAGGTATATCTCACTGGTCACCCCCAAAGCCAATTCCTCATTTGGTCGTCTTTCCTTCCAGTTCTCTGCTGCCCATGACTGGAACGAATTGCAAAAATCTCTGAAGCTGGAAACTCACATCTCCCTCACTAGCTTTAAGTACCAGCTGTCAGAGCAGTTTACAGATCACTGCACCTGTACTTAGCCTATCTGTTAACAGCCCATCTGTCTACCTACCTCATCCCCATACTGGTATTTATTTATTTATTTTGCTCCTTTGCACCCCAGTATCTCTACCTGCACATTCATCTTCTGCCGATCTTCCATTCCAGTGTTTAATTGTTATATTGTAATTACTTCGCCACCATGGCCTATTTATTTCCTTAACTTACCTCATTTGCACTCACTGTATATAGACTTTTTGTTTTATTTTGTTCTACTGTATTACTGACTGTATGTTTTGTTTATTCCATGTGTAACTCTGTGTTGTTGTATGTGTCGAATTGCTACGCTTTATCTTGGCCAGGTCGCAGTTGCAAATGAGAACTTGTTCTCAACTAGCCTACCTGGTTAAATAAAGGTGAAAAAAATCTAATAAAAAAATAAAAATGTACACATACCTGTACATACACATGTTGCCAATTGCCATATAAAGTCCACAGGAGGAGAAGAAGAAGAAGAAGAAGAAGAAGAAGAAGAAGAAGAAGAAGAAGAAGAAGACGAAGACTGAAGGAGAGATTACTAGAAACAAACTAGTTTCCCCCTTTAATCTGTGGATGAATTGTTGGAGTAGAGAACACAGGATTTTGTGTGACTCAAAATGTGTCAAAACTCTACAAAGATTCAGAAAAAAGGACCTTGTGCATTTCAGGTAAAATAACAACCCAATGTTTATATCCCAGCACAAATTAGATAGCAACAGCTAGCTAGCTATCTAAATGGCCATGAATGTTACATGAGTTTCGACCTGTCCCTAAATTAATATAGTTTGTTCAAAGTTTGTTTTGATATTTCAACCTGGGTGTCCTAATCGCGTCTGGTGTGGATGGACAAAATCAACATGCGCGCGATGGCGCCCGGTCTAGTCAGCATGTGAGTCCCCTCTCTCATAGAGGCAGAGTTTCATATCAAAACTGCATTAAAAGTCAGTTGCGCTCACACAGTACTATATGTCACTAATATCCAATTCCATAATGACTGCATCCCATTTTCTCGCACTGTTTACTATTTCAATATTTCTAATTACAATATGCAATTACAGATATAGGTGGAGTATACATTTTCTTTCAGAATCATGTAAGTACTGCCTTGGTTTGCAAGGTTATGTTATGAAATAAATATATTCACCACGTGTAATCATTAGCAACTGAATTGTTTTTGAGGAACTGGTGCGACTATGTGGAAACTGTCTGGTAATTTACATCCTTTAACTGGACCAAAACAGTTCATTTGGTAGTAAAACACTACCAACATGTTACTTCACCATTCAATTACCTGCTATTGATTGCTTTGAAAGCATTTGCACAGTTAAATTCTTATCTTTGCATATCATTTCACTGTCAGCCTAATAAGACCTGCAGTAGTTATTCAACCCAGTTTCAATCAGAAACTTCTTATTCTCACTCCAACTTCATACTTTTAAAAAAGTGCAACCTCTTATTGCATTTCTCACATTTTTTATTCATAGATTTTAGATGTGTTATTAAATGGGTTTTGGTGCAAAATGCTATATATCCATTGTTTAGCTGGAATGGAATGTTGATATATTTGGCTGTGATATGTGGTTGTCTTACCTAACCATCTTAAAATGAATGCACTAATTGTGAGTGCTCTTTGGATAAGAGCATCTGCTAAATTACTAAAATGTCAAATATAAATATTTTACATGCATATGTCATATTGATTCATGTTTTAAAACCGTTTTTTTATATTGATGTCATTAATGTATAATTTGTACAGGTCTTTATTAAAAATGTTGTTATTTGTCAACTAATATTATTTAAAAAACCTATAAGTACTACTTATTTTCCTGAGAGTGAGGGGGATATAGCATTTTGCAACAAAACATGATTACTTGTATCTCTGAAATGAAATCATCAAGTGATAGATTTCAAACAGATAAAGTACCTGTCTGTCAGTGAACAACCCTCTTCCATCACTTCTTTAAACAATAAAAGCTCATCTACATTTCTGAATTTGGATATATATCGATTTGGAATGAAACTCCTCATATGTCCCATTCAAGGACACTCCAGTGAACATAGAGGACAGGAGCGTTTAAACGCTGTTTACAATCAGCTGAATTATTCATAGGTATAAAATATTCACATTTCAATCAAGTCAGTACATTACTGGGGAGGGAAGGAGGGAAGGAAAGTGATTTTTAAAAAAGCCCAACAGGAAGAAAGAAAGAAAGAAAGAAAGAAAGAAAGAAAGAAAGAAAGAAAGAAAGAAAGAAAGAAAGAAAGAAAGAAAGAAAGAAAGAAAGAAAGAGAAAACATTCCCATGTATTTGATGAATCTCCTGTTACTTTTTATTTTGGGAGAGTTAAGGGGTACTTATTATATGGAAATACAAGCTAATGAATAACAAAAGAAGCCCACAGTAATTAGTGGTTTAAATTAATTAATTAAAGTGGTTTAAAATAATAATGGAGGAGGGAGAGACATTGTTTTGCAGAGATAACACAAATGACATTTGAATCCAGGGATTATGGGTTATGTGCTATAAAAACACTAGCAGTCTCTTAGAGATCTGATTGCCAGGAAAGTCTCCTACATTTACCAACTATAGAGAAAGGAGTATCAATTAAAGGGATGTTTTCATGTGTACCTTAGTTGATATACCACAGAAATAAAATAGGAATCCATGAATGTTAACTACCTGAAATTGAATTGCATGCAGTCGGTAATGAAGTTGGTTTCCAAGGTAATTCTGCATGCTGAAGAGGATTCTTTACCCCTGTACAGACCAAGGCTACAGAACAGAAACCACCACATCAGTAATTAAGAAACAAATTGCAGTTGGTTGAGAATGCTATTAGTATTTATAATAAGCCATCGTGTGTTTTTGTCTATCAATAACACTGGGTCTGTTTTCTTTGTGTATGATCTGATCATGTCAATGGTACTAAGGCCCAGTTTACAGAGAGGCCAAATAGCTAGGAGATAGGCTACTGTCCTATTCACCACCAGTGTTTCAATAGAAGCCCTGTATGGTGAGTTATCAACTACCTTGGTCTGATTGAACCAGATCTGTAGAAAAACCTAGTAACCTGTTACTGATTTGGTCGATTTCAGTCCAGCATCTCTACTGTGAAATGACAGTCTCTCCTGTGTCCATAATTTAGGCTATTGCACTGCAGCATCGTCAGGAGGAAATTAGTAGAGTCTTGTAGGTGCAGTATATGTCTCTGGAGATGACAGCAACGGAGGTCCCCATCATTAATTGGGGCAATCAATTTAATACACTTAGTATCAGGTGCAGAGAAGGGAGTCAGTAAATGCACTCAGGTATTGACTGTCAAGGCAATAAATATACTGATGTGCTGCTTCTGAAGGCACACTGTTCATCACCAGAGGCCATTGGAATGTTCTACTTAATTCCAAATTCAAATAATGGCAGTAATTCTTATGGAAAAATGTGTTTGTGTTTTAAAATACTGTATTGACACTGTTTTATAACATAGTATGAGTTCAGATGATTTTCTTATATTCATGCCAAGCTGGCTACATAAAATGCTCTGAGCTGGAGCCACAAATTGAACTCTTTTTTTGTTAGGCCATTCACTACCAAGACAGGTTATTTCTTCTTTAACACGCATGCTTGATAACACAGTGAAAGTATAGTCAAAAGATTCCTCACACTACAGAAACAGGAGATAGGCTACTGCCCTATGAGCCGTTCTGGCTCGTACAAAGCTTACTTAATATAGTCCAAAGAGTTTTCTCTAAAAACTCCAGGTTTACTCAAGCATGGATAACAGGTCAGCCGGTCAGCCACATATCCAAGAGTTCCATGCTCTGAGGCGACCCTGAACCACTGTACTCTGAAGACAGTGGCGGTTGGTGCACCTGGCCCCTGGAGGAGGTAGGCTGGTAGAGGGTTCAGTGAGTTCAGCCAGGGCCCCAGGCTCAAAGCCAGCAGCCTTTAAATGATGCCTTCTCCTACATTCAACTGAGATCCCACTGAGACTATTTTCAAACCGCTCACAGGCACTCCTATTGCCGGAGGAACTCAGGCTCAGGAGGCTGACCTCTCAATTGGTAAGAAATGTTTTAGTCTGGCTTTTTTCCTTTTTGCAATCACATGGGTGGAAAATGGACTCTCCGGGTAGATTATTAAAGTTTAATAATCCACTTTGACAGAGGACAGTGCTTGGAACACTTGCTTGAAATGCCAGGTTCAATGGCTGACGATGAGTCTGGATTTTAAATACTCCTTATCAAATATAAATAATAGAGAGCCACCATTAAGGCCCATATCTGATTTAGATAGATGGGCCTATTAAAAAGAAGCCTAATGAAGTGTCTTTTTCTGTTCTCCCAAGGTTCAGCAATAAAGCTAAATGAGGAACAATTTCTTTCTGTCCATTGCAAAACTTACTTACTCTGTCCTCTTCTCTTCTGTCTCAAGGTTCAATGAGCAACTAGGCAACCTGGACTCAGGGGTAGACGTAACATAGTAAATGTAAATCCTGGACATACTGTAAAATGTATATAGATTCAGAAATTTTGTGAAATAGCAGTTACAAAACAAACTGGATGGACATCAGAAATAGAGGAAGGACTAAAAACAAACAAAATATAACTATTGTAAAATAGATTGTGTCTGTAAAATTTGTATAAGATGTATAAACTGAAGGTAGAAGCCTAAGTGTTATTGTTTATTAGTTTACCCCAATTTAGGGAAGGGTGGTACGGGGAATAATAAATAAAGGTATATTCTTTAAAAAGTATATATATCTATATAGGTATGTGTATATGTGTATATGTATGTATATGTATATGGATATATATATTTACCCCCAAAAAATATATGGGGGATTGGAAATGACGCAGACAATTACATTGATGGAACCAACAATCTTTCCGCAATATTAAGCTGATCCACCCCTAAAAAAAATCAAAAAAATCTGGGGCACTCCAGTTAGTACGATATTTTACATTTTGTAAGTTATGTAGTCATTTGTTGATGTCAATCATCCATTTTGTATGAATTGTTACAAATGACAATTCATACGATATGTTACAAATTGCAATCCGTACAATATGTTACAAATTTGCTAAATGTATGATATGTTACATATTACAATTTGATCTGGCTAATGTTAGCTAGGTGGCTAGGTCACTAACGTTAGCTAGGTGGCTAACATTAGCTGGGCTAGGGGTTAGGGTTTGGGGTTAAGGTTAAGGTTAGGGTTAGGAATTACGTTAAAGGGTTTTAAGCTTAGGGTTAGAGTTAGGAGTTAGGTTAAAGGGTTAAGGTTAGGGTTAGGGGAGGGTTAACTAACACGCTAGGTAGTTGCAAAGTAGTTAAAAAGTAGTAAGTAGTTGCAAAGTAGCTAAAATGCTTAAGTTGTCCGTGATGAGATTTGAACACGCAACCTTTGGGTTGCTAGACATTCGCATTATATATCTGACCAACTACCCTACTTGTATTTTTGCCATCAAGTAACCTTCTATCTTATGTAAATAGACCAAACATGACATATCATACTAATTTCAATGTCCCAGATTTACTTTTACTATGTTACGTCTAGTGTATGAAACCAGGCTGTATTGGAGACCCATATTAGAGCTTTATGGCTTTTAAGAGAATGGGTCTGAGTCTGAGCTGTTGCTGGATCCATAGGAGACAAAAGACAGGAGATAATTTATACATTATATTTGTTTTTAACGGTCTCAAGGGAGTAGATGACTCATGTGATTTTTGCTTTTACTGTCTCTGAATAAAGTACTTCCTCCACAGCCCATGTATCAAATAGTCTGATTTCTGGCACCAGAGTTTCTGTTGGTTTGTTTGGTAGCCTATTATAATTATAAACGTCTGTCTCTGGTTTAGTGTGAACGCATTAATATGATTGGAAGAATCTGTTGGATTTAATAATGGAATGAAATTTAGCTGTAGCTGTGCCAACTACGACTATAAAGTGACCCTCTCTTCACTCTAGACATTCAAATTAAGTAAAGATGTTAAGCTTACATTAATCCAGGACTTGTTTGGCAGATGAAGGCTGAGCGTGAACCAGAAACAGTTTGCTGACATTATGATTCAAGCCTTTCGCGACTATACAAATTCTCATCCACAATCCATCCTGCATTGCTGACATCCTATCTCTGTAAGTGACCAGTAAGTGACCAGGAAACACACAGTTGGAGCATGTATCTCTTCGGTGGTATGCTTAACAAACTGACCCTGTGGTGCCCTGCTTGGACGGCTTACTCAGCATGGTTGTGTCCCAAATATCACCCTATTCCATATACTGTATTTAGTGCACTACTTTTGACCAGAGCCCTATGGGCCCTGGTCAAAAGTAGTGCACTACATAGAGAATGGTATGCCATTTGGGACGCATCCTATGTCTTCCGCCTGACTCCCTAGCTGTGTCCGCACTAATCGTACTATTTGTGATGTAAATTCAGTATGTAGTATGCTTATTGATCATAGTATAGAAATAGTTAGCATGCCAAAAGTTCCCGGATGTCGTACTAAATAGGCCAAAATACGAAGTATACAAGAAGTGGACACTATTTCCGTGCTTTTAGGGCCCATAATGCAAATGTTCAGAAAATGGGTGTGGCTTCACAACGTTTTCAGATTTGAAGAAAATGGAGGAAAATATGCAGGCGAAGTCCGACGAGAGCAGATACAAATTCATTGCATTAACAAATTATGACAAATGTTAAGAAAATGTTGAGCAATATAATAAAGTAATGACACAGAAACAGCAGGGGTTCAAACTTTAGAACCCAGTTCCTACATTTGAATATAAAAATTGATTTTATCAAACAAAACCATGCTACATTTGATCTCTGGGACACTCAGGATGACAAATCAGAGCAAGACTACTGAATGTAAGTACATTATTTACCTTCAGAGGTGAATGTATCAAACCAGTTGCTGTGATAAAAGTTTTTTGTTGTTGTGCACTCTCCTCAAACAATAGCATGGTATTTTTTCACTGTAATAGCTACTGTAAATTGGACAGTGTAGTTAGATTAACAAGAATGTAAGCTTTCTGCACATGTAAGACATGTTTATGTCCTGGAAAGTTGGATGTTACTTACAACATCATGCTAATCACATTAGCGCACGTTAGCTCAACTGTCCAGGTATAGGGACACTGATCCCGTAGAGGCTAGTTACCGTCCTAACGTTAGTTGGCAACTAATAAATCGAACTTGTCAGACAGTATTTAATTATTCACGTCATTCTAAGCTAAGTGGTATAGTCATTGTGAGTTCTCAATGGACATTGTTAATTCTTGCTATCTACTCCGATTTCAGAGCACTCTCGTCTGAGTGTGCCAGAGCACAGAATAACTGATGGATTTACGAATGCTCAACACCGTTGAATATTTGAATATGGCAGGTGTCAGTAAACTTTGGCAAAAACAAGCGTAATTAAATTGTTGCCAGCTGCACAGATACAGTCACCAATGCTCTGGATAACAGGAAAACAGCATTACCAACTCTGCTAGGGCGAGTAAAATGGTCAGAGTGAGTTGTTGTCTCCTTTGTGTCTGGAAGTAGCTAGCAAGCTAGCCAACGATACCCAGTTAACTTGGGTGCTTGACTGCTGTTGTGAGGTCAAAACGCTCGGATCAACCTAACTCCTCGGCCAGACCGTCCAGTGAGAGCGAGACACTCTGACAACGCTCTGGATTTGTGCACTCTGGCACTCCAGATTGAATTTACGACACACCCAAAATTGTAAAATGTATAGCTAGTCATTTAACAAGCTAGCAAGAGGTTGCATAGCAACAGCATCAACTTCCGGTAAACAGGTTATGTCTTTGTTTTAGTATGGTCAGGGCGTGAGTTGGGTGGGTTGTCTATTTTCGTCTGGATGATATCGGAGTAGCTGTGTCTCGTCTCTGTTCTATGCACCCCTTGGATCCGTGGGGTATTCAGTTTCGGGGGCAGGGGGCGACTACTTTTTTCCAAATCACCATTCAGGGGTCCGGGAGTTCCTCTGACAATCTGGCCCGGTTGACTCAAGCAAGACCAAACCAAGTGGAATACTGCAGAGAGGTGGCACTGGGTTCACCTAAATGGGATCTCCGCCTCCCGCTCAGCATGAACAAATGGGCTCTGACTCACACTCCATGCGGTGCTAATGTATTCCAAAAGACACCCTAAGGTTTGAGAAACGGGTATTTAACACACAGCCATCCGTACAGCATATAATTAAGAGAATTAGATTTCCTGCTCAGTTGGAGAATACAGGTTAGCGGTGACATAGAAAGGCGTGGAAGGAGACCCCATGTTTTAAAGAACTTAGAGAGTGGAGGTATCACCTGTAGTACCACTAGGGGTGCATCCCAATAATATCTCCTTTCTCCTGAAGTGTACACTCGTTCACTACTTCTCACAAATCTAAAGACATTGGATTATTAGAGGCATGGGATAGAGTGAGCTTCCACCATAGTGCTCCCAAGTGGCGCAGTGGTCTAAGGCACTGCATCTCAGTGCTAGAGGCATCACTACAGAACCTGGTTTGATTCCAAGCTGTATCACAACCAGCTGTGATTGGGAGTCCCATAGGGTGGCTTGGTTGGGGTAGGCCATCATTGTAAATAAGAATTTGTTCTTAACTGACTTGCCTAGTTAAAATAAAATATATATAGATACCAGTAATTTCCTTTCAAATCAGTGAAGAAAAGTGAACAAGTGCACACTTTGGGAGGAAGGAGCGATAATTGTGACATGGTCTCCCACTGGGCACAGACATCAATTCAACATCTATTCCACGTTGGTTCAGTGTAATTTGAAATGATGTGGAAACATTGTTGATTCAACAGGTGTGTGCCCAGGAGGATAGAAAAACACTGAGACACACAGACTGGAGTACCATTAAATATACAGGACTCTGGGGAGGCAGTGTGGTGAAAAAGCATGCAATATTAAGGAAAAATATGAAGTAAAAAGACAATAAACATTCTGTAATTGACATCAATTTGGACCCGGATAGATGGATGCTCTCAAATGATTTTGGAAAATGTGACTTTCTTCAAAAAGCTGCAGAATGATTGCATTTGAAACCCGGGCGGGAAATGTGATCGGTTGTAGTGTTAATCTGAGCTGTATGATTTGGAGGTAAGATCATCTATGGCTGCCGATGTTGCCACAAAGCCACAAGTCCCGGGTTGTTATGACACCCTGGAATGAACGCAAGGTGAATGTTTTGTTTGTATGAGTGCCGATGTTGCCACGAAGCGACAAGTCCCGGGTTGCCACGAGGTCCCCGGTTGCCACAACACCCTGGGGTGAATGCAAGGTGAATGTTTTGTTTGTATGATTTCTAAAGCTATGAACAAAAATCTGAAGAACATGTGAGTCATCTCATAAAAAATATATAAACACTACCGTTCAAAAGTTTGGGGCCACTTAGAAATGTCCTTGTCCATTAAAATAACAACAAATTGATCAGAAATACAGTGTAGACATTGTTCATGTTGTAAATGACTATTGTAGCTGGAAACAACAGATTTTTTATGGAATATCTACATAGGCGTACAGAGGCCCATTATCAACAACCATCACTCCTGTGTTCCAATGGCATGTTGTGTTAGCTAATCCAAGTTTATCATTTTAAAAGGCTAATTGATCATCAGAAAACCCTTTTGCAATTATGTTATCACAGCTGGAAACTGTTTTACTGATGAAAGAAGCAATCAATTTGGCCTTCTTTAGACTAGTTGAGTATCTAGAGCATTTGTGGGTTTGATTACAGGTTCAAAATAGCCAGAAATAAATAACTTTCATCTAAAACTCGTCAGTCTATTCTTGTTCTGAGAAATGAAGGCTATTCCATGCGAGAAATTGCCAAGAAACTGAAGATCTCGTACAACGCTGTGTACTACTCGCTTCACAGAACAGCGCAAACTGGCTCTAACCAGAATAGAAAGAGGAGTGGGAGGCCCCGGTGCACAACTGAGCAAGAGGACAAGTACATTAGAGTGTCTAGTTTGAGCAACAGAAGCCTCACAAGTCCTTAACTGGCAGCTTCATTAAATAGTACCCGCAAAACACCAGTCTCAACGTCAACGGTGAAGAGGGGACCCCCGGGATGCTGGCATTCTGGGCAGAGTTGCAAAGAAAAAGCCATATCTCAGACTGGAAAATAAAAATAAAAGATAAATATGGGCAAAAGAACACAGACACTGGAGACAGATATGGCTTTTTCTTTGCAACTCTGCCTTGAAGGCCAGCATCCGGGAGTCGCGTCTTCACTGTTGCAGTTAAGACGGGTGCTTTTCTTTCAAAAACAAGGATATTTCTAAGTGACCCCAAACTTTTGAACGGTAGTGCATACATACATACTCTACCAGTGAAACGTTTGGACACACCAACTCATTCAAGGGTTTTTCTTTATTTTTACTGTTCTCTACATTGTAGAATAATAGTGAAGACATCAAAACTATGAAATAACACAAATGGAATCATGTAGTAAGCAAAGAACAAATCTAAATATATTATATATTTCAGATTCTTCAAAGTAGCCACGCTTTGCCTTGATGACAGCTTTGCACACTCTTGGCATTCTCTCACCAGCTTCATGAGGAAGGCTTCTCCAACAGTCTTGAAGGAATTCCCACATATGCTGAGCATTTGTTGGCTGCTTTTCCTTCACTCTGTGGTCCAACTCCTCCCAAATCATCTCAATTGGGTTGAGGTCGGGTGATTGTGGAGGCCAGGTCATCTGATGCAGCACTCCATCACTCTCCTTCTTGGTCAAATAGTCCTTACAGAGCCTGGAGGTGTGTTGGGTCATTGTCCTATTGAAAAACAAATGATAGTCCCACTAAAAGCAAACCAGATGGGATGGCGTATCGCTGCAGAATGCTGTGGTAGCCATCCTGGTGAAGTGTGCCTTGAATTCTAAATAAATCACTGACAGTGTCACCAGCAAAGCACCCCCACACCATCACACCTCCTCCATGCTTCACGGTGGGCACCTCACATGCAGAGATGATCCATTCACCTACTCAGCTTCTCACAAAGACACGGCGGTTGTTACCAAAAATCTCAAATTTGGACTCATCAGACCAAAGGACAGATTTCCACCAGTCTAATGTCCATTGCTCGTGTTTCTTGGCCCAAGCAAGTCTCTTCTTCCTATTGATGTCCTTTAGTAGTGGTTTCTTTGTAGCAATTCGACTATGAAGGCCTGACTCACGCAGTCTCCTCTGAACCGTTGATGTTGAGATGTGTCTGTTACTTGAACTCTGTGAAGCATTTGTTTGGGCTGCAATTTCTGAGGCTGGTAACTCTAATGAATGTATCCTCTGCAGCAGAGGTAACTATGGGTCTTGCCAGTTTCATCATAATGCTTGATGGTTTTTGCGACTGCACTTGAAGAAACTTTGAAACTTCTTGAAATGTTCCGCATTGACTGACCTTCATGTCTTAATAAAGTAGTGATGGACTGTCATTTCTCTTTGCTTATTGGAGCTGCTCTTGCCTTATACCACCCCTACCTTTTCACAACATAACTGTTTGGCTCAAATGCATTAAGAAGGAAAGAAATTCCACAAATTAACTTTTAACAAGGCGCACCTGTTAATGGAAATGCATTCCAAGTGACTACATCATGAAGCTGGTTGAGAGAATGCCAAGAGTGTGCAAAGCTGTCATCAAGATGGCTACTTTGAAGAATCTCAAATATAAAATATATTTTGATTTGTTTAACCCTTTTTTGCTTACTACATGATTCTATATGTGTTATTTCATGGTTTTGATGTCTTCACTATTATTCTACAATGTAGAAAATAGTAAAAATAAAGAAAAACCCTGGAATGAGTAGGCGTGTCCAAACTTTTGACTGGTACTGTACATATACCGAGAGAGATATAAATCTGTTGTTAAGTAACACAGTTATTTATGATTAGCTTGAAGGCTGTCGTGGGCATCTGGGGACTATGGCATCAACAGTAATGTGTGATTATTTGGCATTCAGAGAAGCAATAAATAGGCTTTGTTTTAATCCAGGATTAATTTCCATGTATATCAGATCAAGTGGGATTTCAGACTGGAGTGTTCCAAATACTCACTGGAGTGACATTACAAAATACATCAACTCACAGGAGTTTACAATCTCCACTGGCATGTCAGTCTGATGCAGTCTAATGCAGTCTACTGCAGTCTGATCCAGTCTGATGCAGTCTACTGCAGTCTACTGCAGTCTACTGCAGTCTGATGCAGTCTAATGCAGTCTACTGCAGTCTGATGCAGTCTGATGCAGTCTGATGCAGTCTGATGCAGTCTGATGCAGTCTACTGCAGTCTGATGCAGTCTAATGCAGTCTACTGCAGTCTGATGCAGTCTGATGCAGTCTACTGCAGTCTGATGCAGTCTGATGCAGTCTACTGCTTGCTCTGGGTTTGCAGCTGCATGTTTCAGTTACTGTCCAGTTGAAAGTTGAAAGTAAACAAGTTGCCTTGGCTTGATCTCACGTTGTCTTTTATTTAATTGTATTGTGTTTAGAGTTGTATTAAAATGGTTTAATTGTACTTTAAATCAAGTTTGATTTGACACACATATGTGACATTCCATACTGTTAAGGTCCACACAAACAAATAAAACAAACAAACATACGTAAGCAAGCAGTCATTTCAGGACTGAAAGGCATCTAGGACAGATAGGCATCACGGTTCAGCAAGCCACAGAACAGAAGTGAAGAGGGGAAATAGATCGATAGACTGGTGATTTATCCCATTGGCCCACTCTCTCCTGGCTGGGCCCACGAAGGCAGGTTGGCTTCCCAGCATCCTTACTCGGATAGATCATCATCCTGTAATTGGTTTTAAATCAAGAGGAAGTCACTGCCGCCCAGGGGGACAGATCAATCATAGAAATCAATGACAAAACACTAAGATAATGCCTCCCAAATGGGATTATCCTCAGAGGAGGGGAGGAGAGGCGGGAGGATTTGTATTTCCTCTCCTGTGCCAGTGGGGAGCTTTTTCTGTCACACCACATAATTGGTTTCTCCCACTTCTGGCCCTGTGATTTACAGAGGGACACAATATGGCATCAGAATTTTTTATTTTGCGGGGGGATAAACACGTGTCACCTTATACATGTCTCTAGACTGGTTCAATGTACAGCACTGCTGATGTGTTATAACTAGGCTAGAGCTAAAGACCATAGTTGTTCCTGGTCAGGTCAAGTGGTTAGGAAAACAGCCTGGCCCTAAGTAGCCTGCTGAATGATGTTTCCCAGACAGGGGTTTGGGACCACCTGGTGAGTTATAGCTCGTTTCTCTTGGTCACTGGTAAAGACTGGGTGGTGGCAAGGACCATTAACCTGGGGCAATAGAACATTAAACTGGGGCAATAGAACATTAAACTGAGGCAATAGAACATTAAACTGGGGCAATAGAACATTAAACTGGGGCAATAGAACATTAAACTGGGGCAATAGAACATTAAACTGGGGCAATAGAACATTAAAAAGGTTTCAGGCGAGTCAAACTGCAGGAAAGAACTTTAGGAATGATTTGGGTTAGAAAGTCCTATTACCCTTCAGCTGCCACCCCATCCATCTGAAGGTGTTATGAGTGGGACTGGCCTCAGAATGGCTCTGATTAGTGTGGGGCCAAGTCCATATGCACAGGGACTGGCGGTTCCTTCCAGGTAATTTGCTGCTGATTGTCAGGGACCAGGTGAGGTACGAGAAGTGACATGTCAGGTTGAACACCTGGACACCACCAGATGTGCTGCTGACACTACAGTGTGGGAGACTTTGATCTCTTCAGACTGGACCTTATCATGATTAGGACCACAGTTTTTCCTGGTCAGACTGGACAGTATCACGGTTAGGACCAGAGTTTTTCCGGGTCAGACATTCTTCAATCTACTATGAATCTGAAAAACTCATACAGTTATGAGTATCGTATCCAACTCATAACAAAAGATAAGTCTGATTCATGTGGAGAACCACTAACACGTCATGTAATGGCTTCCAGTCCAGTCATAATAGTCATAATAACAAGGCTGTCTGACTGTGGTTGGAACAGATCTTAGGCTGCATGTTACATTTTTAATGCATTTTAATGCTGCACAGGGCTTGGAGTTTTAAATAGAATATGAAGGAAAGCAATCAGGAATGTCCGCCCCTACACGTCGTTCTACGCCATTCCAGTGTCACCCGGGACTCTTAAGTTCCAAGTGTCAAGGTGATTAATTAGTTATCTGCAGGTTGTATTGGGCCTGCATATTCAACTGCAGGATTACATGTCAAAGAATGATGAGTGTCTTCGGTAATGTTAGAAAACATAACGTTCAAGTTTTATATAGAGTATGACCTATGTGACTGACAGGGCAAGTGATACACCGTAATCTTGTTATGGTTTCTCTTTAACCCTCAGTGATAGTATGATCGCTGTATTGCTCTATAATCTTGTTATGGTTTCTCTTTAACCCTCAGTGATAGTATGATCGCTGTATTGCTCTATAATCTTGTTATGGTTTCTCTTTAACCCTCAGTGATAGTATGATCGCTGTATTGCTCTATAATCTTGTTATGGTTTCTCTTTAACCCTCAGTGATAGTATGATCGCTGTATTGCTCTATAATCTTGTTATGGTTTCTCTTTAACCCTCAGTGATAGTATGATCGCTGTATTGCTTTATAATCTTGTTATGGTTTCTCTTTAACCCTCAGTGATAGTATGATCGCTGTATTGCTCTATAATCTTGTTATGGTTTCTCTTTAACCCTCAGTGATAGTATGATCGCTGTATTGCTCTATAATCTTGTTATGGTTTCTCTTTAACCCTCAGTGATAGTATGATCGCTGTATTGCTCTATATTCTTGTTATGGTTTCTCTTTAACCCTCAGTGATAGTATGATCACTGTATTGCTCTATAATCTTGTTATGGTTTCTCTTTAACCCTCAGTGATAGTATGATCGCTGTATTGCTCTATATTCTTGTTATGGTTTCTCTTTAACCCTCAGTGATAGTATGATCGCTGTATTGCTCTATAATCTTGTTATGGTTTCTCTTTAACCCTCAGTGATAGTATGATCGCTGTATTGCTCTATAATCTTGTTATGGTTTCTCTTTAACCCTCAGTGATAGTATGATCACTGTATTGCTCTATAAATATAGTTATTCACTCTTCACCTTGGCACATTTCTGAGAATTTCTTTCTGAGAATAATCATTCTCAAGTAGTCGCTGAGATAGCCACAAGTGATTTGGAATTATACTTCAGGTAATTACAATTTGGCGCAACCTCTCATATCCTGTCCTTGAAACTGTGTGTTGGAATCTGTCATGGAAGATGAGAGGTGAGAAGAACATTGATGACAATTAGACAAACATGGACTTACACCTCATTTGGTTCCTAGGTTCACTTGTTTGTTTTCGTCACTGTACAGAGGTGAACCTTGGCACCAACACATTTCTCATTACCTAGTTACCGGTCCTCCACCTGCAGTGAGAGTTAGAAGGCAATAGTTTGAACTGTAAAATGTCTTCTTCTGTCACCGCATGTTCCCCACTGTTTATCATACTCCTCCACAGATGTAAGATCTTAATTTGGGCCAGTTTGCTACAGAAGGAAAATAATCACGCAGCAACAGGAAATGTGAATTGTCATGTGGATTATAATTAATGGCCATTTTTTGTAGGGGTTGATACATTTTTATTAAGGAAAATTAAGTCTGACATTTTAAAGTGGAAATTATTCATGTTTGAAGGCTTTTTAAACCTTGAAAACACTATAAGTTCAAAAAAATCACAAAAATGAAGATCCTACATCTGTAGGTACGAATACAAAAAACATTCAGAGAAGAGGTGTGTGTGTTTGTGCGCGCGTGTGTGTGTGTGTGTGTGTGTCTGTGTGTGTGTGTGTGTGTGTGTGTGTGTGTGTGTGTGTCTGTGTGTGTGTGTGTGTGTGTGTGTGTGCGTGTGTGTGTGTTTGTGCGCGCGTGTGTGTGTGTGTGCGTGTGCATGAGCGCGAGTGCGTGCATGTGTGTCTGTGCATTAGGGTAATCAAGACTGTTGTGGTAGAAACACCAAACTTCTGGTTGTACCCCCTCTTTGCATCTCCATAGTGTTAATCTGGCCTCATTAAAACAGAACAGTCTGCATTCCTCCACAAGGTTAAGGACACATCAGGGTGTTTAACTAAAGCTCTCACAGTCTGGCACCCTGACTGTGTTGTGTCTGTAGAGTAGTGGGTTCCATACGGTTTAGGATTAGTTGTGGGAAAATGGCACCCTATTCCCTTCATAGTGCACTACTTTTAACCAGAGCCATCTGGAGTGGGAGTTAGAGTAAGAGCCAACTGGTATGGTCAGTGAAGGAGTTAGAGTAAGAGCCAACTGGTGTGGTCAGTGAGGGAGTTAGAGTAAGAGCCAACTGGTGTGGTCAGTGAGGGAGTTAGAGTAAGAGCCAACTGGTGTGGCCAGTGAGGGAGTTAGAGTAAGAGCCAACTGGTGTGGTCAGTGAGGGAGTTAGAGTAAGAGCCTACTGGTGTGGTCAGTGAGGGAGTTAGAGTAAGAGCCAACTGGTGTGGCCAGTGAGGGCGTTCGAGTAAGAGCCAACTGGTGTGGCCAGTGAGGGAGTTCGAGTAAGAGCCAACTGGTGTGGCCAGTGGGGGAGTTAGAGTAAGAGCCAATTGGTGTGGTCAGTGAGGGAGTTAGAGTTAGAGCCAACTGGTGTGGTCAGTGGGGGAGTTAGAGTACATCAGAACATAGAGACTAGGGTAATACATCAGAACAGAGAGACTGGGGTAATACATCAGAACATAGAGACTGGGGTAATACATCAGAACATAGAGACTGTGGTAATACATCAGAACATAGAGACTGGGGTAATACATCAGAACATAGAGACTGGGGTAATACATCAGAACATAGAGACTGGGGTAATACATCAGAACATAGAGACTGGGGTAATACATCAGAACATAGAGACTGGGGTAATACATCAGAACATAGAGACTGGGGTAATACATCAGAACATAGAGACTGGGGTAATACATCAGAACATAGAGACTGTGGTAATACATCAGAACATAGAGACTGGGGTAATACATCAGAACATAGAGACTGGGGTAATACATCAGAACATAGAGACTGGGGTAATACATCAGAACATAGAGACTGGGGTAATACATCAGAACATAGAGACTGGGGTAATACATCAGAACATAGAGACTGGGGTAATACATCAGAACATAGAGACTGGGGTAATACATCAGAACATAGAGACTGGGGTAATACATCAGAACATAGAGACTGGGGTAATACATCAGAACATAGAGACTGGGGTAATACATCAGAACATAGAGACTGGGGTAATACATCAGAACATAGAGACTGGGGTAATACATCAGAACATAGAGACTGGGGTAATACATCAGAACATAGAGACTGGGGTAATACATCAGAACATAGAGACTGGGGTAATACATCAGAACATAGAGACTGGGGTAATACATCAGAACATAGAGACTGGGGTAATACATCAGAACATAGAGACTGGGGTAATACATCAGAACATAGAGACTGGGGTAATACATCAGAACATAGAGACTGGGGTAATACATCAGAACATAGAGACTGGGGTAATACATCAGAACATAGAGACTGGGGTAATACATCAGAACATAGAGACTGGGGTAATACATCAGAACATAGAGACTGGGGTAATACATCAGAACATAGAGACTGGGGTAATACATCAGAACATAGAGACTGGGGTAATACATCAGAACATAGAGACTGGGGTAATACATCAGAACATAGAGACTGGGGTAATACATCAGAACATAGAGACTGGGGTAATACATCAGAACATAGAGACTGGGGTAATACATCAGAACATAGAGACTGGGGTAATACATCAGAACATAGAGACTGTGGTAATACATCAGAACATAGAGACTGGGGTAATACATCAGAACATAGAGACTGGGGTAATACATCAGAACATAGAGACTGGGGTAATACATCAGAACATAGAGACTGGGGTAATACATCAGAACATAGAGACTAGGGTAATACATCAGAACATAGAGACTGGGGTAATACATCAGAACATAGAGACTGTGGTAATACATCAGAACATAGAGACTGGGGTAATACATCAGAACATAGAGACTGGGGTAATACATCAGAACATAGAGACTGGGGTAATACATCAGAACATAGAGACTGGGGTAATACATCAGAACATAGAGACTGGGGTAATACATCAGAACATAGAGACTGGGGTAATACATCAGAACATAGAGACTGTGGTAATACATCAGAACATAGAGACTGGGGTAATACATCAGAACATAGAGACTGGGGTAATACATCAGAACATAGAGACTGGGGTAATACATCAGAACATAGAGACTGTGGTAATACATCAGAACATAGAGACTGGGGTAATACATCAGAACATAGAGACTGGGGTAATACATCAGAACATAGAGACTGGGGTAATACATCAGAACATAGAGACTGGGGTAATACATCAGAACATAGAGACTGGGGTAATACATCAGAACATAGAGACTGGGGTAATACATCAGAACATAGAGACTGGGGTAATACATCAGAACATAGAGACTGGGGTAATACATCAGAACATAGAGACTGGGGTAATACATCAGAACATAGAGACTGGGGTAATACATCAGAACATAGAGACTGTGGTAGTACATCAGAACATAGAGACTGGGGTAATACATCAGAACATAGAGACTGATATGTTGTTAGGTATGGCTCTGCAGCACTACGAGGCACCAAAGAGAGAGACATTTTTATGCAGATCTTCCTCAATACTTTGACAATACAGATTGAATCCAGCACCAAGTGTGTCCCCCAAATGTCACCCTTTTCCCTACACAAGGCAGTGAGTGGCAGAAAGGGATAGATAGAGAGCGGGCCCTGGTCAAAAGCAATACACTACATAGTTAATAGAGTGCCATTTGGTACGTAGCCCAAACACTTAACCAGCGATTCCAGTCATCCCTTTCCAGTCATCCCAGTGGTTTAACCCTTACCTACCCTGGGATCTGCTTGGACACATTGTGTCAGCACCAGCAGTAAGCAGGCTGCCACTCAACAAATCTGATAAAGGGTTAGAATGTAATACTGTGAGTAGGTGGGTACACAATGTCGTTGACAACATTCTCAATGCCACATGATTTAAAAAGAGTGATACAATTGTGAAATGTGTGGGAAAACCATCCTACTTCAGTGATTTCAGGATATCTAGCTACTGTTGTTTATGCTTGAAACTACAATCTGCTTTTGTGTCACTGAACCAAAGCAATTTCATGGGATATCAGTGATAAATAAATATATATTTACCTCAGTCCAAGCATTAAATTCATTCTATCAGCACATTTGGATTGAAGAACATACAAGGCTTGGTACTTTGTCGGTGATGGAACTACCAAAAATCTATTGTTTTTATACTGAACAAAAATAGAAATGCAAGATGTGAAGTGTTGGTCCCATGTTTCATGAGCTGAAATAAAATATACCAGACATTTTTTAATGTGCACAAAAAGCTTATTTCTCTCAAATGTTGTGCAAAAATGTGTTTACATCCCTGTTAGTGAGCATTTCACCTTTGCCATGATAATCCATCCACCTGACAGGTGTGGCATATCAAGAAGTTGATTAAACAACATGATCATTACACAGGTGCACCATGTGACTGGGGACAATAAAAGGCCACTCTAAAATGTGCAGTTTTGTCACACAACACCATGCCATAGGTTCCTCAAGTTTTGAGGGTGCTTGCAATTGCCATGCTGACTTCAGGAATGTCTACCAGAGCTGTTGCCAAATAATTTAATGTTAATTTCTCTACCATAAGCCGCCTCCAACGTCATTTTAGAAATTTTGGCAGTACATCCAACCGGCCTCACGTGTTATCACACCAGCCCAGGATCTCCACATATGGCTTCTTCAGCTGTGGGATCCTCTGATCCTCTGAGATCCTATGAAACTGAGGAGTATATGTCTGTAATAAAGCCCTTTTCTGGGGAAAAACACATTCTGATTGGCTGGGCCTGGCTCCCCAGCAGTGGGCCAGTGCCCATCCATGGCTGTACCCCTGCCCATGATGTGAAATTCATAGATTAGGGCCTAATTAATTTATTTCAATTGATTGATTTCCTTATATGAACTGTAACTCAGTAAAATAGTTGTTCAGTATAAATCACATTTTCAATTTTCACCTGTCTCCTAGGATGGTGGAACCTTTTGTAAGAGATTAAGAAAAAGGTACAAAGAATCTCTTTTTCTCTGACTATCTGTGTCTCTTTCTTTCTCTCTCCTTCCTCTTGTGTCTCTCTACAATGGATAAAGTGAGAGTGGCACTTTACTAAGAGCCTTCAGTAATGTTTAAATGGTGAAAAGCATTTTGAATATGAAGTCCCAGCATCCTACCTGCACACACAAACATACACATTCCCCCCAGTGTTAACCCCTCATTGTCTCTTCTGTGACAGCTGTCTCTGGCTCCAGTGCGTTCCATTTTCCAGAATGCCGAAGGCGCCCCAAAAACGCTGCTGCTGCCAGGAGAAATAGTGGAGCTGCTCCATCCTCCATATTACTTTATTTGTTTTGTCATAAAAGCAAATTCTTGAAAATTGACACTTGCCGCAACGAGCATCTGTTTTTGCCATCTGCGGGATATGCAAATGCGGGACGATGAATATTCAGCCCGACTTGGGTTGAGGCATGATTCCTCAAGCTTGCTCACACTTGGTGGAGGGAATCATGCATCGCACTGCAGACGGTGAGGAACATACTTTTAGATGACGATATATACCCCCCCCCCCCCCCCCTTCTCCTCCTAGTTTAAGAAGACATATGGTAAACGAAGGCTCCGCTAATTTGGAACAATTGATGAACTGACGGCAGCATCTCTTTTATTCATTCATTCGGAGCCAAACCTGATCGTCTCCCCTGTCTGGCTTAGTGAAAACACCCCCTCTCTCTCTCTCTCTCTCTCTCTCTCTCTCTCTCTGTCACTCTTTTTCTCCTCTCTCTTTCTCTTTTATTCTCTCCCTCTCTGTTTCTCTCTGCCTCTGTCTCTCTTTTTCTCTCCCTCTCTGTTTTCTTATCTCTCTCTCTGTCTCTTTGTGTCTCTCTTTCTCTCCACCTCTCTCTCTGTCTCTCTCTCCCTGTCTCTCGCCCCCAGCTTGCTCTTTTTCTCTGCCTACAGGGATGGCACTCTATGAATAATGCAGCAGAGAGGTGGAATGATAATGGAATATTAGAAGGAGAATGAGCGGCTGTAATATGAGTCAGGAGCCACGTGGGCTCTTTATTTATATCAATTATTTCAATAAAGTGCCACTTGTGCTTAAAGTTGGAGCGTGAGATGCATGACAGTCGATTAAGCCAGCCGAGCATGATGGAGGAACGATTACCGTTATGTTATTCTGTCAACATTATCATCCTTGTCATTACCACTATCAGTCAGTTTGATTTGCTTTGGGAGGATGAGAATGGTGATGAAGACTTCAGCAGCAGGCAGTCTTCTTACCTGCATTATCTCTGTTGTTTGAGTTGCTCTCAATGGAGGTATGTACAAACAGTACACCCACTGATGATGTCACTGGAATAAGTCCTGACTTATGACCAGGAATCCTACAACTTTCACAAACAACAGTATTTTTCAGTCAAATATTCTACACTGAGTTAACCAAACATCAGGAACACCTTCCTAATATTGAGTTGCTCCCCCACTTCTGGCCTCAGAACACTGTATGACTGTAGTCCTTTGGGTGCTGGACCATTCTTGATACACACGGGAAACTGTTGAGCGTTAAAAACCCAGCAGAATTACAGTTCTTGACTGTTCAGTTCAGTTCTGGGACCTACTACCGTACCCCGTTTAAAGGCACTTACATCTCTGAATGTTACACATACAGTGCCTTGCGAAATTATTCGGCCCCCTTGAACTTTGCGACCTTTTGTCACATTTCAGGCTTCAAACATAAAGATATAAAACTGTATTTTTGTTGTGAAGAATCAACAACAAGTGGGACACAATCATGAAGTGGAACGACATTTATTGGATATTTCAAACTTTTTTAACAAATCAAAAACGGAAAAATTGGGCGTGCAAAATTATTCAGCCCCCTTAAGTTAATACTTTGTAGCGTCACCTTTTGCTGCGATAACAGCTGTAAGTCGCTTGGGGTATGTCTCTATCAGCTCGAGCTCAGTGAGGTTGGATGGAGAGCATTTGTGAACAGCAGTTTTCAGTTCTTTCCACAGATTCTCGATTGGATTCAGGTCTGGACTTTGACTTGGCCATTCTAACACCTGGATATGTTTATTTTTGAACCATTCCATTGTAGATTTTGCTTTATGTTTTGGATCATTGTCTTGTTGGAAGACACATCTCCATCCCAGTCTCAGGTCTTTTGCAGACTCCATCAGGTTTTCTTCCAGAATGGTCCTGTATTTGGCTCCATCCATCTTCCCTTCAATTTTAACCATCTTCCCTGTCCCTGCTGAAGCA
>NC_048574.1:15882675-15950175 GCF_013265735.2 Oncorhynchus mykiss
ACCCCAAACAGCAAGCAATGCAGGTGTATGGAGTTTAAATGGAGTTTAACTGACCTTCCATCTATTTAAATGGTGTTTGCTAATAGCCTTTCATTGCTGCTAGTGCTGCATTGGATGGAGTGTTATTATGGCCGTTCAGAGGGAGCGCTGCCCTTCTCTTTGTTGTATTGACCTACCCTGTATGTTTTATTACTCCACAAAGTGCTCGGGTATCTGGCCATGAGCCAACAGTATTGTAAAGCAGAATTTTTGTTGCACAGTCATGCTAGAGCAATGCAAAACTGTCCATTCAGCTTGAAAAAAGGAATAAAAATGTGTTTGGGGCTCCCCAGTGGCGCAGCGGTCTAAGGCACTACATTGCATGCAGTAGTGCTAGAGGCGTTACTACGGTCCCAGGTTCATATCCCGGGCTGTGCCACAACCGGCCGTGGTCGGGAGTCCCATAGGACGATGCACAATTGGCCCAGCGTCGTCCGGGGGAGGGTTTGGCCGGTGGAGCTTTACTTGGCTCATCGCGCTCCAGCGACTCCTTGTGGTGGACCGGGTGCCTGCGGGCTGATCCCGCATGCCAGTTGAACGGTGTTTCCTCAAACACATTGGTGCGGCTGCCTTCCGGATTAAGCTGGCGGGTGTTAAGGAGCGCAGTTAGGCGGGTCATGTTTCGGATGACGCATGACTCCACCTTCACCTCTCCAGAGCCCTTTGGGGAGTTACAGCGATGAGCCAAGATCAGAGGTCGGGGGTAAAATACAAATATATATATATATTTTGTTGTTGTTTGAGGCAAATAATGTTGGGAATGCATTATGCTGGGACATTTTGTTTGCTATGTGTCATTATGTTTTTGACTGGATATTTCAAATATTGCACATACAGCACATACTACAAGCAGTGGATCTTTTAGAAAAAAAGCTTATAACACTTTATTTGGATAGTCCTTCTGTAGATGCTCTATAGACTATTAGTAACATTTAAACTAACTAGCTACTAAACCTTATCCTAGCGTTACCCTAACCCTTATTCTAAACCAAACCCTAACCCTAACCAAATCTTAGCAAGCAGTTACTTATCAACAGTTTGTTGATAGTACGAACATCTGTAGATGAAAAATCCAAACTATCCAAATGAAGTGTGAACCAAAAAGATGTTCTACTTCATTTGTTAATTAACCTGTTGAGTGTAGGGGGCAGTATTTTGATGTTTGGATGAAAAACATACCCAAATGAAACTGCCTATTTTTCAGGCCCAGATTCTAGAATATGCATATAATTGTCATATTAGGATAGAAAACACTCTAAAGTTTCCAAAACTGTCAAAATATTGTCTGTGAGTATAACAGAACTGATATTGCAGGCAAAAACCTGAGGAAAATCCAACAAGGAAGTGCCTAAGAGAAACAAATCTCCCTGTTCCATTGCATGCCTTCCCTCCATTTAAAGGGATATCAACCAGATTCCTTTCCCTATGGCTTCCACATGGTGTGAACAGACATAGTTTCAGCCTTTTATTCTGAAAAATGAGCGAGAATAATCACATCGCGTCAGTGGATGGCTGGGTGCCAGCAGAGTTTTGCATGCGCAACAGCTTGGAGCAGACATTTTCTCTCTCTCTCTCCTATTGAAAAAGCTATGGTCCTGTTGAAATATTATCAATTATTTATTGTAAAAACAACCTGAGGATTGATTATAGAAAACGTTGGACATGTTTCTACGAACTTTACGGATACTAATTGGAATTTTCGTCTGCCCCGTCGTGACCTCTCGAGCCTGTGGATTTCTGAACATAACTCGCCAACCAAATGGAGATTTTTGGATATAAAAATAATCTTTGTCGAACAAAAGGAACATTTATTGTGTAACTGGGAGTCTCGTGAGTGCAAACATCCGAAGATCATCAAAGGTAAGCGATTCATTTTATTGCTTTTCTGACTTTGGTGACCAATCTACTTTGCTGCTAGCTGCTTGTAATGTTTTGTCTGCTTGGATAGCTTTTGCTGTAAAGCTTTTTTGAAATATGACACCAGGTGGATTAACAACAAGCTAAACTGTGTTTTGCTATATTGCACTTGTGATTTCATGAAAATTAAATATTTTTAGTAATTTAATTAGAATTTGGCGCTCTGCAATTCAGCGGATGTTGACGAAAATGATCCCGCTAACGGGATGGGTGCGCCAAGAAGTTAATGCATGTGTGTGGTTATATACAGTGCATTCAGAAAGTATTCACACCCCTTGACTTTTCCACATTTTGTTACATTACAGCCTTATTCTAAAATGAATCAAATCGTTTTTCCCCTCATCAATCTACATACAATACCTAATAATGACAAAGCAAAAACGGGTTTGTATACATTTTTGCTAAGTTAATTAAAAATAAAAAGCTGAAATATCGCATTTACATAAGTATTCAGACCTTTTACTCAGTACTTTGTTGAAGCACCTTTGGCAGTGATTACAGCCTCGAGTTTTCTTGGGTATGACGCTACAAGCTTGGCACACCTGTATTTGGGGAATTTCTCCAATCTTCTCTGTAGGATCCGCTCAAGCTCTGTTAGGTTGGATGGGGAGCGTTACTGTGTCGTTGCTATTTTCAGGGCTCTGGCTGGGCCACTCAAGGACATTCAGAGACTTGTCCCGAAGCCACTCTTGTGTTGTCTTGGCTGTGTGCTTACGGTCATTGTCCTGTTGGAAGGTGAACCTTTGCCCCAGTCTCAGGTTCTGAGTGCTGTGGCCCAGGTTTTCATCAAGGATTTTTCTGTACTCTGCTCCATTCATAGTTCCCTTGATCCTGACTAGTCTCCCAGTCCCTGCCGCTGAAAAACATCCCCACTGCATGATGCTGCCACCACCATTCTTCACTGTAGTGATGGTGGCAGGTTTCCTCCAGACGTGCTGCTTGGCATTTTGTTCTATCTTGGTTTCGTCAGACCAGAGAATCTTGTTTGTCATGGTCTGAGAGTCTTTAGGTGCCTTCTGGCAAACTCCAAGGGGGCTGTCATGTGCCTTTTACTGAGGAGTGGCTTCCATCTGGCCTCTACCATAAAGGCTTGATTGGTGGAGTGCCGCAGAGATGGTTGTCCTTCTGGAAGATTCTCCCATCTCCACAGAAGAACTCTGGAACTCTTTCAGAGTGACCATCGGGTTCTTGGTCACCTCCCTGACCAAGGCCCTTCTCCCCCGATTGCTCAGTTTGGTCAGGCAGACAGCTCTAGGAAGAGTGGTTCCAAACTTCATCCATGTAAGAATGATGGATGCCCCTGTGTTCTTGGGGACCTTCAATGTTGCAGACATTTTTTGGTGTCCTTCCCTTGATCTGTGCCTCGACACATGCCCTACTGTGGGACCTTATATAGACAGATGTGTGCCTTTCCACATTATGTCACATCAATTGAATTTACAACAGGTGGACTCCAATCAAGTTGTAGAGACATTTCAAGGATGATCAATGGAAACAGGATGTACCTGAGCTCAATTTTGAGCCTCAATACTTAATAAATAAATAAAAATAAACGTATTTACATATATATATTTGCAATAATTTCTAAAAACCTGTTTTCACTTTGTCATTATGGAGTATTGTGTGTAGATTGAGGAGGAGCAATATTCAATTTAATCCATTTCAGAATAAGGCTGTAACATAACAAAATGTGGAAAATGTACAATTCTACTTCTTAAGAGTCTAAATAAGGGTCTGAATACTTTCCGAATGCACTGTATGTGTGTAGCTTGTCTTTTTTTGTCACATGCCTACATTGCCCATGTTAGGACAGCCTTAGTCTCAGCACAACTTCCTAATATGGACACCCTACATATTGTTGCGAGTGTTGCTCCTGGTTCAACACATTGGTCTGGGGCCTTGATAACTGGTTTCAGCCAGAGTCTGTTGCTTTTGCCAGGCAACCTACCACTCCTCAGACTCAACAATGCAAAGCTAATCTGGAGCCAGGTAAATAAACCCAAATCTAAAATGTAGGTAGATTTGTAATTTATAATTTGCGTGATATATTGCTAAAATGCTATGACTATACTGTATCTTTGCATCAGGAATATGTACACCGAGCTGATAATCTACATTAGATCTTTAAAAAAAGGTTTAACCAAAATGACAAAACAATAACACCATGGGGTCCGACCCGGCATCCTGCTCTGAATCTCCCGCTGGTAAATCTCTAATCAGCCGCCGCCGCATCTCCATAGAATACTTTAGAATAGCTCAGCTCCTCACCTTTGCCATTTGCCATTAAATCATCAGCTTTTCATTTGGCATGCAGCTCTTTAGGTATACCCTTTACAATAGAAGTCCATCTGCTTCATCATAATGGAATTACTTAGACCCGGGTTAGAAGGTCAGATCCAACGTCTCTCTAATTCCGAATTCACTGCCCCTCCATTTCTGCAGTGCCAAGGTCAGGTCACATCATCAGAGGGCTTCTGATGTCCCCCTGACAGGTCTTTAAAATCTAAACCAGAGAGCTGGAATGGCTCCTCTTGCTGCACTAAATTGGTTAAGTGGTGCTCTGTGCGTGTGTGCGTGTGTGCGAGTGTGTGCGTGTGTGTGTGAGTGTGTGTGTGTGTGTGCGTGCATAGGAACGTGTGTGTGTTTGGATGTGTACGGTTCAAAGACTGGTATCCTGTTAGGGAAAGTGTGTGTATGTGAATGCATGCGTGGAATCAATAGCTTGTCAGCAGTGAGTGAACTAGTAGTAGCTGCCATTGTGATGTCACCAGCTTGGAGACCTAGGTGTTCTGTCACCACAGACCCAAGAAACGCAGAAGTATTCACAGTAGTTGTGTTGTATTGGTGTGCAGAGGGTTGCGAGTTCGTGCCCAGGTTGGGAGCAAATTTCCAATCTGTTTACACAAATCACATGTACACTATGGTCAAGCTATTCAGATATCTCAGTAAGATGTAATGCTGTGGTTCAGTCTTTCTGCCATCCCCAGCAGTCAAGTATAGTCCCTATGGTCTATACATTTCCATATGTCTTTCACTCAGCTCTATAGGAAATGTCATGTACTTTGTGATCTCATATTGTCATAGTCTCACATAGAGAGTTTG
The DNA here is from genome assembly GCF_013265735.2 of Oncorhynchus mykiss. Classification (NCBI taxonomy): domain Eukaryota; kingdom Metazoa; phylum Chordata; class Actinopteri; order Salmoniformes; family Salmonidae; genus Oncorhynchus; species Oncorhynchus mykiss. The sequence goes on from NC_048574.1 coordinate 15,887,734, forward strand.
ACTATTAATTTCACAGCACTACGATGGATCTAAACTGGGGTAAACATTACACAGGAGGTTGGTGGCACCTTAATTGGGGAGGAAGGGCTTGTGGTAATGGTTGGAACAGAATTAGTGGAATTGTATCAAAAACTTCAAACAAACGGTTCCATTTGCTCCGTTCCAGCCATTATTATGAGCCGTGCTCTGGGATCACTTGTCTACAAAACATAAAAACTGAGCTACCAGTGCCACCATGTGGACATATAATGAAGTACACGTGAATCTCCCCCTCTACGCTCCCCTTAAAAAATGGCGGCACTTGGTCTGTCAAGACATGCTTGATCTGCCAGACTGCTATTTTCTCTGATATTATACTACCATAGGCTCTGTATCGGTTTCTTTCTGTGCATCTATTGTGAACATTATTTACATAACATTATCTCTTTGAAGATAATGCAGAACATAATCAAGACGTTTAGTTGTTTAGATATAGTCACCATGTCTTTCTCTTAATATGCTCCCTTTGTGCCAGAGGCTTGAGGACAAGGTTCTGCTTCCTTGTGACTGCGGTTCGAGTGGCCAAGCACTGTTCAACAGAGTGGAATGGCCGCAGTAATTGACCTGTCAGGTTTTAACCTGGGTGACTGTTGAGGTGGTCAAATGGTTTGTGAGAGGAGTGGCATTGAAGAAGATGGAACTAGTGCTCTGCCCCTAATTGTATTTTACTTCATGGTATAAGGAAACACTTACTATAATACCCAAGGGGGGAAATTAGTTGGTAGATATTCAACAGGAGGACACTGTCCAAGACGAATGGGCACAGTACCAGTCAAAAGTTTTGACATACGTACTCATTCAAGGGTTTTCCTGTATTTTTACTATTTTCTGCATTGTTGACATCAAAACTGAAATAACACGTATGGAATCATGTAGTAACCAAAAAAGTGTTACAAAAATAGCCACCAGATGGGATGGCGCATCGCTGCAGAATGCTGTGGTAGCTATGCTGGTTAACCTCTCTGGGATTTGTGGGACGGTAGCATCCCACCTCGCCAACAGCCAGTGAAAGTGCAGGGCGCCAAATTCAAAACAACAAAAATCTCATAATTAAAATTCCTCAAGCATACAAGTATTTTACCCCATTTTAAAGATACAATTCTCATTAATCGAGCCACACTGTCTGATTTCAAAAATGATTTACAGTAAAATTAATCACTAACCTTTGATGATCTTCATCAGATGACACTCATAGGACTTCATGTTACACAATACATGTACTGTATGTTTTGTTCGATAAAGTGCATATTTATATAAAAAAATCTCATATTACATTTGCGCATTACGTTCAGTAGTTCTAAACATGCAGTGATTGTACAGAGAACCACATCTATTTACAGAAATACTCATTATAAATGTTGCTGAAAATACAACTGTTATACATGAAATTAGAGATATACTTCTCCTTAATGCAACCGCTGTGTCAGATTTCAAAAAAACTTTACGGAAAAAGCAAACCCTGCAATAATATGAGTACAGCCTTTAGACAACAAAGCAGCCAAAAAGATATCCGCCATATTGGGTAGTCAACATTAGTCATAAATAGCATTATAAATACTCACTTACTTTTGATGATCTTCATCAGAATGCACTCCCAGGAATCACAGTTCCACAATAAATGTTTGTTTTGTTCGATATTGTCCGTCATTTATGTCCAAATAGCTTCTTTTGTTTGGTAAACAAATCCAAAAGCTCGCTCAGGTCCCACCGAACATCGGACGAAAAGTTCAAAAAGTTCCGTTACAGCCCGTAGAAACTTGTCAAACTAAGTATAGAATCAATCTTTAGGATGTTTTTATCATAAATCTTCAATAATGTTCCAACTGGAGAATTCTTATGTCTGTAGAAAAGCAATGGAACGAGAGCTAACTCTCTCGTGACCGCGCCTCAGAGCCTGTGGCAATCTGCCAGACCTCTGACTCATTCCTCTCTCATTCGGTCCCACTTAATAGTAGAATCCTCAAAGTTCTAAAGACTGTTGACATCTAGTTGAAGCCTTAGGAAGTGCAACATAACCAATATCCCACTGTATCTACCATAGCGGCTGAGTTTAAAAAAAACTACAAGCCTCAGATTTCCCACTTCCTGGTTGGATTTTTCTCAGGTTTTCGCCTGCCATATGAGTTCTGTTATACTCACAGACATCATTCAAACCGTTTTAGAAACTTCAGATTGTTTGCTATCCAATACTACTAATAATATGCATATATTAGCATCTGGGACAGAGTAGCAGGCAGTTTACTCTGGGCACCTTATTCATCCAAGCTACTCAATACTGCCCCCCTGTCACCAAGAAGTTAAGTGTATCTTGAATTCTAAATAAATCAGAGACAGTGTAACCAGCAAAGCACCGCTACACCATCACACCTCCTCCTCCATGCTTCACGATGGGAACCACACATGCAGGGATCATCCGTTCACCTACTCTGCGTCTCAAAAAGACACAGCGGTTGGAACCAAAAATCTCAAATTTGGACTCATCAGACCAAACAACAGATTTCTTAGCCCAACCAAGTCTCTTCTTCTTATTGGTGTCCTTTAATAGTGTTTTCTTTGCAGCAATTTGACCATGAAGGCCTGACTCACCCACATTCTTAAGAAGGATCTGACAGGTGAAAGCTGTGTGGAAGACCTTTATGGATTTTTCTTGTTTTGTTATTTCCTTATTTAATCTTTATTCTAAATGGAATTCCTTTAATAATGTTAACTCCTATTCGGTACTCACTGCTGTGCAAGTCAAATGCTCTTACATCTGCAATTGATTCAATACATGATCAATGAGTCAACAAGTTAATTTTGGGGACAGTCTTGTGACAACCCTCAAATTCTGGATTTATTAGTTTGATGTTTAGTTCTTTTGTAATTTGAGTCTTTGACAAATAACGTTAGGGCTTCAAAACAATCATGCCGATCTCATAGACTGTCAATCATTGCATCCATAGCTCTATCTATGAATAAATAGTTACGTTTCCCCAGCCCTGTCCTTCATCCTTCTGAAACAAAGTGGTAGAGTCAGGCTGTTGAAATTAGAGATTGTGCTGTTAATGAAACAGAGAAAGGTCTGACAGACCTACGTTTTGAAGCACTTTAGAAGTCTAGACAGGAACCTCAATATGCAGTAGCTTTGTCAGTTGCTCCGGGATGAAGTTTCCCCTAGGTCCAGATCTAGGAGCTTCCCTTCCCACAATTCTAACCTTAACCATTAGTGGTTAGTCACTCGTCACAGAACTAGTTAGCTTGCCAACAGTGACTCAGTGGAGCAATCTTCCCACAAGGCCTGCAGGGGGCATTGGTGAGCTATGGCCCGGTTATGAGACTCGCGGAATTTCTGTCAACCCCACAGGTAATTCCCCCAGCACTGATGCTGTCAGACACAGTCAATATCCATTTACACTCCTGTCAGCCTCAGAGTGGGAGGCCTTTCACAATGTAATTAAGCCCCCACAAACATTGAGCTGGCAGAGACTGACACCAATGTCTGCAGGAATTATGTAACTCTCCATCTCAAATGGTTAACAGCAACCAAAGAAGATTCTCAGCTATGGAAGCTGAATTTTCACCCTTGGCATTGCCATGAGACAAGTTTTCTTGACTTTTCCGAGACTTTCGGGGATAAGAAAAAAGTATTATATGATATCAATTTCATAACAGAGTTAAAAGTTAAACATTAGGAAAATGTCAGCACTTTTCTTCTGGAGCACTTTCTCTTCCTTCCCTTCAAGCCTGGAGTCAGAATCATAATGGCTGTATTTTGGATAAGGTCCATTATGTGTTCATTCAGTTTTATTTCCACATCTATAGAACAATAGATTATATAAGACCATTGGCAATCTAGGAAAGAAATGTACAAACAAGTAATCAATGCACATTCCATACAAAGAAAAACATATACAAATGTGTACTTAGCACACAGAATCCTATAGGTAACAACATGTGACGTAATGATGACTATCTATCTGCTTGATGCTACAGTACAGCACACTGAAGCTGTCCCAATTATTTCTACTTCCTATCCAAAAGTGTGCACTTGTTAACTTCTCTTTACTGATTTGAAAGGAAACTGGTATAAGAAATGGTGAAAACTCCCACCAGCCCATGCCTCCACCACTCCAATGCTTTTAGATTTGTGGGAAGTAGGGAAAGAGAAAGGAGAGATTATTGGGACACTCTCTTGATATCTGATGAAGTGGAGCTGCCATAGATGCAGAGTGCAAAGGATTAATAGTGTAAACAGAGCAGATTAATGTTAGTCTACAAAAATCTGTGTGTGTGTGTGTGTGTGTATGTGTGTGAGTGTTTGTCACATGTACCGACTACAACAGGTGTAGACTTGCTTACTTACGAGACTTTTCCCAAAAATGCACAGTTAAAAAGCAAGAACATTTCCACACAAAAAAATATAAAGAAATAGTAATGCAATAAAATAATAATAACGAGGCTATATAAAAGGAATACCGATACTGAGTCAATGGGCAGGGGTACAAGGTATTTGAGGTAATATGTACATGTAGGTAGGGGTAAAAGTGACTAGGCAATCAGGATAGATAATAAACAGACTAGCAGCAGCATGTGTGGAGAGTGTGAAAGGGTTTCTGTGTGTGTGTGTGTGTGTGTGTGTGTGTGTGTGTGTGTGTGTGTGTGTGTGTGTGTGTGTGTGTGTGTGTGTGTGTGTGTGTGTGTTGAGTACATGTGTAATGTATTGCATATTGCTTGTAGTGGGAAGCCACAATATATGCATTCATTATGGTGGTCCACAAAAGGGTTATACCATCAAGGGTACTCTGTAGTTTATGTCATTGACAAAACCTAATCTTGGCCACATTGATCGCCATAAAATCATATTCTGAGCCCAACTTTCAATGGCATTGTTATACTGATATCCATAATATCCTGTTAATATAGAAACAGAATATCTGATACCTCTCAATGACACCAGGGTTCAGAGTATCCCATGTCATGAACAAGTATTTCTGTCCTGTGTGGTTATCTAGTCTTCTGTTGGCCCCCGAGTAGACATTTCCCTTGAGGACAGATCTATGATCAGTTTTCCTCCTTGATTAATAGCCTCCTCCCTAAGTTTGTTTTACTCACTGCTTTAGCACACTCTGCTAACCCTGATGTCCTTGCCGTGTCTGAATCCTGGCTCAGGAAGGCCACCAAAAATTCTGAGATTTCCATACATTTTCCGTCAAGATAGAACTGCCAAAGGGGGAGGAGTTGCAGTCTACTGCAGAGATAGCCTGCAAAGTAATGTCATACTTTCCAGGTCCATACCCAAACAGTTCGAACTACTAATTAAAAAAAATACTCTCTCAGAAATAAGTCTCTCACTGTTGCCGCCTGCTACCGACCCCCCTCAGCTGTGCCCTGGACACCATTTGTGAATTGATCGCCCCCCATCTAGCTTCAGAGTTTGTTCTGTTAGGTGACCTAAACTGGGATATATTTAACCGGCAGTCCTACAATCTAAGCTAGATGCCCTCAATCGCACACAAATCATCAAGGTACCCACCAGGTACAACCCTAAATCTGTAAACAAGGGCATCCTCATAGACGTCATCCTGACCAACTGGCCCTCCAAATACACCTCCGCTGTCTTCAACCAGGATTTCAGCGATCACTGCCTCATTGCCAGAATCCGCTACGGATCCGCAGTCAAACGACCACCCCTCATCACTGTCAAACGCTCCCTAAAACACTTCTGTGAGCAGGCCTTTCTAATCGACCTGGCCCAGGTATCCTGGAAGGATATTGACCTCGTCCCGTCAGTTGAGGATGCCTGGTCATTCTTTAAAAGTAACTTCCTCACCATTTTAGATAAGCATGCTCCGTTCAAAAAATGCAGAACTAAGAACAGATATAGCCCTTGGTTCACTCCAGACCTGACTGCCCTCGACCAGCACAAAAACATCCTGTGGCGGACTGCAATAGCATCAAATAGTCCCCGCGATATGCAACTGTTCAGGGAAGTCAGGAACCAATACATGCAGTCAGTCAGGAAAGCAAAGGCCAGCTTCTTCAGGCAGAAATTTGCATCTTGTAGCTCTAACTCCAAAAAGTTCTGGGACACTGTGAAGTCCATGGAGAACAAGAGCACCTCCTCCCAGCTGCCCACTGCACTGAGGCTAGGTAACACGGTCACCACCGATAAATTCATGATTATCGAAAACTTCAACAAGCATTTCTCAATGGCTGGCCATGCCTTCCTCCTGGCTACTCCAACCTCGGCCAACAGCCCCCCCCCCCCCCCCCCGCAGCTACTCGCCCAAGCCTCTCCAGGTTCTCCTTTACCCAAATCCAGACAGCAGATGTTCTGAAAGAGCTGCAAAACCTGGACCCGTACAAATCAGCTGGGCTTGACAATCTGGATCCTCTATTTCTGAAACTATCCGCCGCCATTGTCGCAACCCCTATTACCAGCCTGTTCAACCTCGCTTTCATATTGTCTGAGATCCCCAAGGATTGGAAAGCTGCCGCAGTCAACACCCTGGACCCAAACTGTTACAGACCTATATCCATGCCTATCTAAGGTCTTCGAAAGCCAAGTCAACAAACAGGTCACTGACCATCTCGAATCCCACTGTACCTTCTCCGCTGTGCAATCTGGTTTCCGAGCCGGTCACGGGTGCACCTCGGCCACGCTCAAGGTACTAAACGATATCATAACCGCCATCGATAAAAGACAGTACTGTGCAGCCGTCTTCATCGACCTTGCCAAGGCTTTCGACTTGCCAAGGCTTTCAATCACCATATTCTTATCGGCAGACTCAGTAGCCTCGGTTTTTCTGATGACTGCCTTGCCTGGTTCACCAACTACTTTGCAGACAGAGTTCAGTGTGTCAAATCGGAGGGCATGCTGTCCGGTCCTCTGGCAGTCTCTATGGGGGTGCCAGAGGTTTCAATTCTCGGGCCGACTCTTTTCTCTGTATATATCAATGATGTTGCTCTTGCTGCGGGCGATTCCCTGATCCACCTCTACGCAGACGACACCATTCTGTATACTTCCGGCCCGTCCTTGGACACTGTGCTATCTAACCTCCAAACGAGCTTCAATGCCATACAACACTCCTTCTGTGGCCTCCAACTGCTCTTAAACGCTAGTAAAACCAAATGCATGCTTTTCAACCGTTCGCTGCCTGCAACCGCACGCCCAACTAGCATCACCACCCTGGATGGTTCCGACCTAGAATATGTGGACATCTATAAGTACCTAGGTGTCTGGCTAGACTGTAAACTCTCCTTCCAGACTCATATCAAACATCTCCAATCTAAAATCAAATCTAGAGTCGGCTTTCTATTCCGCAACAAAGCCTCCTTCACTCACGCCGCCAAACTTACCCTAGTAAAACTGACTATCCTACCGATCCTCAACTTCGGCGATGTCATCTACAAAATTGCTTCCAACACTCTACTCAGCAAACTGGATGCAGTTTATCACAGTGCCATCCGTTTTGTTACTAAAGCACCTTATACCACCCACCACTGCGACCTGTATGCTCTAGTCGACTGGCCCTCGCTACATATTCGTCGCCAGACCCACTGGCTCCAGGTCATCTACAAGTCCATGCTAGGTAAAGCTCCGCCTTATCTCAGTTCACTGGTCACGATGGCAACACCCACCCGTAGCACGCGCTCCAGCAGGTGTATCTCACTGATCATCCCTAAAGCCAACACCTCATTTGGCCGCCTTTCGTTCCAGTTCTCTGCTGCCTGTGACTGGACCGAATTGCAAAAATCGCTGAAGTTGGAGACTTTTATCTCCCTCACCAATTTCAAACATCTGCTATCTGAGCAGCTAACCGATCGCTGCAGCTGTACATAGTCTATCGGTAAATAGCCCACCCAATTTTACCTACCTCATCCCCATACTGTTTTTATTTATTTACTTTTCTGCTCTTTTGCACACCAATATCTCTACCTGCACATGACCATCTGATCATTTATCACTCCAGTGTTAATCTGCAAAATTGTAATTATTCCCCTACCTCCTCATGCCTTTTGCACACAATGTATATAGACTCTCTTTTTTTTCTACTGTGTTATTGACTTGTTAATTGTTTACTCCATGTGTAACTCTGTGTTGTTTGTTCACACTGCTATGCTTTATCTTGGCCAGGTCGCAGTTGCAAATGAGAACTTGTTCTCAACTAGCCTACCTGGTTAAATAAAGGTGAAATAAAAAATAAAATACAAATTTACCATGGGTGGGGGGCAGGGGAGAACTGACCCAAGATCAGTGTCTAGGTGCATCCTAATCCATTATAGTGCTTATCTCTCAAAGTTGGAGTAGGGTGAAGTTGCCTGTAGACACTGATCTTGGGTGAATTTTACATTTCCCCCAACTTATGCTTATGGTTAGGATTGGGGGAGGAGATGCTGATCCTAGATCTATACCTAGGGGAAACTTCACCCTCCCCTCAAAGGCTAGTTGCATGAAGCTAGTCACCAATGACACTGGGTCCGATTAAGGTGGTTATTGTGCGTTGTACCAAGGCAATCAAATCCCCCTGCCTCTTCAACTCTCGTTGGGATCACACACATTTTTATATTGCCCACTGTTGCCATGGATACGCCTCACACAGCTGATTCCTGGAGTGTTGTGCTTTGTCACCCTGCCATCCCTGGTGAGGTATTCTCCATCAGACGCTGCTGTCACTTGCCTCAGAGAAAATGGCCCAGTACACACAAACACACACACAAACGTAAACACACACACACACCAAGTAGCTATGGTTCAGACCCTGTGGAGTATCCATTTCCCATAAAGTGTCACCCATTATTATCACACAGTGCCAAAGAAAATAGTTATTTCTCACTTTTTTACAAGTCTGCCTCTTGTCTTTGTAATAATAGGATATTTATTGTAGCTTCCTTGGTGGACTGTGTGAATGAGATGTCACAAGTACCTTAAACACTCTTGGAGACCAGAGATGTTTGCTCACTTCAGGTCCAGGAACTAATAATGCTCAAGGAATTTGTGATATCTCATTCTCACAGTCTCTTCCTTAGGAAAACGTTGTCCATGCCATAGGTATCCTTTAGACTTGTGATTTAACATATCCATGGTAACTTTTGGGATCCCTGCCCTAAAAAAAGAAAAACATATCAAATTTGCAGTTTCACATTAAATAACAAATGTCATTTATGCATTAAATAGCTGATCTCACATGTTGATTTTAAATTCCACACGTGAAACCATATTTTCATATGCATTAAATGTGGAGTTCACACACACAACCTTCTCACATGTGATGAGAATAACATGTTTTCACCTCATGGGAATTGCAGTTTCACATGTGAAATATGCTGTTTCACATGTTTAAAACTTTCAAATGTGAAAATCAGATATGCAGTTTCACATGTGAAAAATATTCACTTGAAAATCTCACATTCACATGTGGAATTGTAAGTTCACATGTAAAAATCATCATGTGAAAATCATATTTGCAGGTTCACATGTAAGAAACAGATATGCATATTTTGGTCACAGATACCTTAAAACAAAGGTAGATTAGAAAACCAGTCAGTATCTGGTGTGACCATCATTTGCCTCATGCAGCGCGACACATCTCCTTCTCATAGGATGTACTACTAAATTCCCTAAAACGACATTGGAGGTTGCTTATGGTAGAGACATTCCTGCAGTCAGCATGCCAATTGCACGCTCCCTCAAAACATCTGTGGCATCTGTGTTGTTTAAAAAAAAATATATATATTTCACCTTTATTTAACCAGGTAGGCTAGTTGAGAACAAGTTCTCATTTGCAACTGCGACCTGGCCAAGATTTTTTATTTTTTTATTTTTTATTTCACCTTTATTTAACCAGGTAGGCAAGTTGAGAACAAGTTCTCATTTACAATTGCGACCTGGCCAAGATAAAGCAAAGCAGCTCGACACATACAACGACACAGAGTTACACATGGAGTAAAACAAACATACAGTCAATAATACAGTATAAACAAGTCTATATACGATGTGAGCAAATGAGGTGAGATAAGGGAGGTAAAGGCAAAAAGGCCATGGTGGCAAAGTAAATACAATATAGCAAGTAAAACACTGGAATGGTAGATTTGCAATGGGAGAATGTGCAAAGTAGAAATAAAAATAATGGGGTGCAAAGGAGCAAAATAAATAAATAAATAAAATACAGTAGGGAAAGAGATAGTTGTTTGGGCTAAATTATAGGTGGGCTATGTACAGGTGCAGTAATCTGTGAGCTGCTCTGACAGTTGGTGCTTAAAGCTAGTGAGGGAGATAAGTGTTTCCAGTTTCAGAGATTTTTGTAGTTCGTTCCAGTCATTGGCAGCAGAGAACTGGAAGGAGAGGCGGCATAGCAGTGTGAACAGACAACACAGCGTTACACATGGAGTAAACAATTAACAAGTCAATAACACAGTAGAAAAAAAGGAGAGTCTATATACATTGTGTGCAAAAGGCATGAGGAGGTAGGCGAATAATTACCATTTTGCAGATTAACACTGGAGTGATAAATGATCAGATGGTCATGTAAAGGTAGAGATATTGGTGTGCAAAAGAGCAGAAAAGTAAATAAATAAAAACAGTATGGGGATGAGGTAGGTAAAAATGAGTGGGCTATTTACCGATAGACTATGTACAGCTGCAGCGATCGGTTAGCTGCTCAGATAGCAGATGTTTGAAGTTGGTGAGGGAGATAAAAGTCTCCAACTTAAGCGATTTTTGCAATTCGTTCCAGTCACAGGCAGCAGAGAACTGGAACGAAAGGCGGCCAAATGAGGTGTTGGCTTTAGGGATGATCAGTGAGATACACCTGCTGGAGCGCGTGCTACGGGTGGGTGTTGCCATCGTGACCAGTGAACTGAGATAAGGCGGAGCTTTACCTAGCATGGACTTGTAGATGACCTGGAGCCAGTGGGTCTGGCGACGAATATGTAGCGAGGGCCAGCCGACTAGAGCATTGTGAGCACTGTGATAAACTGCTTCCAGTTTGCTGAGTAGAGTGTTGGAAGCAATTTTGTAGATGACATCGCCGAAGTCGAGGATCGGTAGGATAGTCAGTTTTACTAGGGTAAGTTTGGCGGCGCGAGTGAAGGAGGCTTTGTTGCGGAATAGAAAGCCGACTCTAGATTTGATTTTCGATTGGAGATGTTTGATATGAGTCTGGAAGGAGAGTTCACAGTCTAGCCAGGCGAGTAGTTGCGGGGGGGGGGGGGAGCTGTTGGCCGAGGTTGGAGTAGCCAGGCGGAAGGCATGGCCAGCCGTTGAGAAATGCTTGTTGAAGTTTTCGATAATCATGGATTTATCGGTGGTGACCATGTTACTTAGCCTCAGTGCAGTGGGCAGCTGGGAGGAGGTGCTCTTGTGTGACAGAACTTCACATTTTAGAGTGGCCTTTTTATTGTCCCCAGCACAAGGTGCAGCAGTGTAATGATCATACTGTTTAATCAGCTTCTTGATATGCCACACCTGTCAGGTGGATGGATTATCTTGGCAAAGGAGAATTGCTCACTAACAGGGATGTAAACAAATTTGTGCACAAAATGTGAGAGAAATATGTTTTTTTGTGCACATGGAACATTTCTGGGATGTTTTATTTCAGCTCATGAAACGTGGGACAAACACTATACGTTGCATTTATATTTTTGATCAGTGTACAATAATTGCTCAACACATTTCATTGTAACACAAATTGAATTGTAATATGAATAAAAATAATACATTCCACCCCGTATTTGCTTTCACAAACACCTGAAAAGCTAGCCTGGTGTGCCTTTTAGTTCCTAAATACATTTAAAATAGGTTATCAACTCATTTCACATGCCATGGAACATGTTACCATTGCAAACAGAATGTGTTCATCTTGTATTACATTTCTGGTAGGGGTTCTCTATTTTCATTATTAGCTATTTTTTAGAGACTTGTTATCAACAGTTGGGCAGTAGTATATGTCAGTGTGGAATCTGATTGAAAAGCAGCTGGATAGTTTATCCTGAGCGGTTTAGCATCAATTACTCCATCTAAAGCCCTTTGCTTGTAATTAAATCTGACACTAGAATTTAAAAATAGACTATTCATCGAATTAGGAAGCGCCAGTGACCTTAGACTTGCCATTGCACGATTAATTTGACCATCTAATTCATGTGTTATTCTATCAACCGTGGAGTGTGTATTTTTGGTTTGTCATTTATTTATAGGCTACATGCCGTGTGCTTACATGCGTTTCAGTGTCCACAATGAATTGTCATTGTCCAACTGACAAGAACATATTTATTCTATTCTGATTGTATGTATGAGATAGCATTTTTATTTATCTCAATGTAGGACTATAGCTTCCAAACATCATTGCTATACACTGTGCAGTGTGACTGGTTCCTGCGTCATGCCTCTGTGTTAATGTCCTTGGTCTTTTGAATGGGCTTGACGATTATATCATTCAATTCATGAATATGCGGTCAAATAATACAAATGATATTCGTGTTTGTAGATTAATTTACTTCTGCCAATGCCTTTCATTAAGATTTGCACTGAAGACCATTGCGCTACATTTTTGCCCATTGAAGACCATTCAAAAAGCCTACAAAATTCCAAAACGACTAGGCTACTTTCCGTGTCACTTGCATAGTGTATAAATAACAGATACAAATGTCCAAAAGATTTGATTCAGATCATGTGTTTCTTAGTACAGCGGTTTAGAGGTGGGAATGTTGTAAAACCAAGGTAGAAACTAAAGTGCCAGGAAAGAAGGCAGCATGTTTCATTGAATACAGAGAGGCTGTCTCCACCTGAACCGATTTGTAGTGCAGGCTCTGCTCTTAAATTCCTACCTGTTCGGAGCATGGATTGCTTCTGCCTGGATTCATGGATGCAATCAAGTTGTGCTGCAGGTTGAGTCATCTACTGACAAAGAGCTACCAGCCAGCACACGGCAAGCAACGTAGAAGAGCCAGTACCTTCTCTCTTTGCTCATCTCTGCTTCTCTCGCGCTCTCTCTCTAGTTGAGCTTTTCTCTCTCTCCCTCTGTTTCATCTCTACTTCTCTCCCCCCTCGCTTTCCCTAATTTAGCTTTTCTCTCTCTCTCTCTCTCTCTCCCTAATTCAGCTTTTCTCTCTCTCTCTCCCTCTGTTTTATCTCTGCTTCTCTCTCTCAGCTGATGCTGCTGTTGCCACTCACTCTAACAGCAGCGTCTCACTCGCTCACTCACACACTCTCTCAGAGCCGTGACATACTGCTAACTAAACAGTGCCGTTGGTTAATTTAACGTCAAATAGGACTCAAGCATCACCTCTCATTTACAGAGCACGGAAGACGAGAAACCTTAAGAGAGGTAGTGAGGGAGGGATTGCGCTGGGCAGGATGACTGCTGCCTACCTGAACAAACAGCAGAACTGCTGTGTGGAGATGGATAGAGGGGGATGTGGTGAGGTGCCGTGCTCTTGTGGATGGCAGCACCACCCGCCCCAGGAATACCACTATGGTTCAGTCCCCGGGGGTGCTACCCTTCCCCGGCAGAGGGGCCGTCTTATGGCTACCCACTCGGAAAGCTCCTGGAGAAGCCCTGGGCGCTCTGTGATCCGCGCCAAAGGGAGCAGCTGTGACCTGTTGTCCGATTGCAGCTGTCCACAGAGTCAGAGCTGGCACGATCACTACCAGGTAACCAACCATGCACTATAGTCCAGATCAGAGGGGACCATTAGGATGACAAGATTGAGAGGGGATTTTGCTATCTAGTAATATATTTAACTAGGTAAGTCAGTTAAGAACTAATTCTTATTTACAATGAAGGCCTACACCGGCCAAACTCAGACGACACTGGGTCAATTGTGCACCGCCCTATGGGACTCCCAACCACAGCCGGTTGTGATACAGCCTGGACTTGAACCAGGGTGTCTGTAGTGACACCTCAAGCACTGAGATGCAGTGCCTTAGACTGCTGCGCCACTCAGGAGTCCAGTAGAGCTGGCGTTTGCAACTGTACAATATTGAGAAGCTATGCTAATATGCCCCAACAGGCAAAGCCTAAAATAGATTCTTAAATCCCGCTAACAAACGTTTCCACAGCAATTAAACATGGATGTATGCCTTGTGTTCTCATTCAGACTTGCATTGGTCATTACTCAGTTTCACTGTGTTGCTAAAATGGGTTGTTCTGTAAGATGTATCTCAGAGATTGACACAAGCTGTGGGCACAATGCCAGTAGACATCTAAAAAGAATGTGATTTGAGGATGTGCTGTTCAGAAGATGCACTCTTGCCTGATATATTGGGGCAAAAAAGTATTTAGTCAGCCACCAATTGTGCAAGTTCTCCCACTTAAAAAGATGAGAGAGGCCAGTAATTTTCATCATAGGTACACTTCAACTATGACAGACAAAATGAGAAAGATTTTTTTATGAATTTATTTGCAAATTATGGAGGAAAATAAGTATTTGCTTGGGAAATCTTTTTGTATCCAAATCCGGCTTTAAACTTCTTCACAACAGTATCTCGGACCTGCCTGGTGTGTTCCTTGTTCTTCATGATGCTCTCTGCGCTTTTAACAGACCTCTGAGACTATCACAGTGCAGGTGCATTTATACGGAGACTTGATTACACACAGGTGGATTGTATTTATCATCATTAGTCATTTAGGTCAACATTGGATCATTCAGAGATCCTCACTGAACTTCTGGAGAGAGTTTGCTGCACTGAAAGTAAAGGGGCTGAATAATTTTGCACGCCCAATTTTTCAGTTTTTGATTTGTTAAAAAAGTTTGAAATATCCAATAAATGTCGTTCCACTTCATGATTGTGTCCCACTTGTTGTTGATTCTTCACAAAAAAATACAGTTTTATATCTTTATGTTTGAAGCCTGAAATGTGGCAAAAGGTCGCAAAGTTCAAGGGGGCCGAATACTTTCGCAATGCACTGTATATACATTTTACAGACCCCGTATGTTCTACATGTTTTATCTTGCTATTAGTCCCACCCTTCAGCTCCATTCAACCTCTCCCATCTATCTCGCAAAATCATCCATTTTGGATTTCTATTTGCCATATATTTTTCAACTGTGCTGTGATGCTTCACAAATGACTTTGTCGTTACTTCACCTTGCCTTCTGATGGCCTTACCCCTATCCAGGAGGGACTACATTGATTTGGGAGAACCTCTCTCTCTCACTGGCCGTGCCTATGCCAAAATAAAAATTATAGTATGTGAAATGTTGAAAGTAGTACTCTGAATGAGTCATCTAATGCGCGATTGCACTGACTCCCGATTTTTGGCAGAATGGATGATGGGGGGACTGTAACATAATTATAATAATTAATAAAATCAGAAAGAGAGAAATCGTTTCATACCTGCATTATATTGAGACACGATCACGTCTCTTTTTTACATTTTTGAGAATACTTGGGAACAGATTTCCTAAATTAAATTCATTTTTAGCACAATTCCTGATTTGACTCAAAACAAAAATCTCCCCCTAATTTTTTTAAATATCCATTTTTTTTACAAAAATCTCTTGCGGGCCGACCCCTGCCCTTTATAGTGCACTACTTTTGAACAGAACCCTATGGGTGCTATTTGGGATGCATTCGTTTTATTTCTGCATGAGCAAACCAATGGTAGTAACATGTGGTTGAATAATAATAATAATAATAATAATAATAATAAATAATAATCTCCAAATATTCTGTCACGCCCTGGACCTGCCAGTCAGCCAGGATCTGCCAGAACTGCCAGCCAGCCAGGATCTGCCAGAGCCAACTACCTGCCTGAGCTTCCTCTCAGTGCTGAGCTTCCTCTCAGTGCTGAGCTACCCCTCAGTCCCGAGCTACCCCTCAGTCCCGAGCTACCCCTCAGTCCCGAGCTACCTCAGTCCCGAGCTGCCCCTCAGTCCAGTGGGGCCCTTGGTGAGGACTACTAGGCCAAGGTCGGCGGCGAGGATCGCCTATCTAAAAACGCAAAGCAAAGGGACTAAGACTTTGTTGGAGTGGGGTCCACGTACCGCGCCGGAGCCGCCACCATGGACAGACGCCCACCCGGACCCTCCCCTATGGGTTTAGTTGTGCGGTCGGGAGTCCGCACCTTGGGGGGGTTCTGTCACGCCCTGGTCTTAGTATTTTGTGTTTTCTTTATTAATTTGGTCAGGCCAGTGTGTGACATGGGTTTTGTATGTGGTGTGTTTTGTCTTGGGGTTTTTGTTAGGTATTGGGTTTGTATTATAGTAGGGGTATCTAGCATAGTCTATGGCTGTCTGGAGTGGTTCTCAATCAGAGGCAGGTGTTTATCGTTGTCTCTGATTGGGAACCATATTTAGGCAGCCATATTCTTTGAGTGTGTCGTGGGTGATTGTTCCTGTCTTTGTGTTTGTTGTCACCAGATAGGCTGTTTAGGTTTTCGCACATGTATTGTTTTTCTTCATTAAAAAGCCATGAATAACCACCACTCTGCATTTTGGTCCGACTCTCCTTCACCTAAAGAAAACCGTTACATATTCGGCGGTAATCCACAGACAGAGTGGTTTAGTTATTGCATGTTTTATACAATGTTTTGCAATTGAGGTGGAGTTCTCATGGCTAAAAGGGTTCTAATACAGCACAAATTGCACCCTATTACCTATGTAGTACACTACTTTTGACCAGAGCCCTATGCAACCTGTTCAAAATTACTACACTTTAAAGGGAATAGGGTGCCATTTGGGACGCAGATTGATATTTGTAATTAACAAGCTCGGTGTATTATAGTTATTAACACCTAATTAACCCCAGAAGTAGATCAGACCAGGCTCCCTTCAGTGAATCCCGCTCAGTCACATTTGTTGTAGGTTCAGGCTCTTTCTCAATTAGTCTTTCCTAGATTCCTCGCATCAGCTCTCATTTCGTCCTTCTCAAAATGCATTGGAGCAGAAGGCCCAAGGGGAGGTACCTTGGATTGTCTCCTCCAATACGGTTGAGAAGGAGGTGAGGAGATAGGATGCGAGGAATCACAGGATGTCAGTGTGTGCCAGTGTCAAGAGAGGAAGACAAATGGTTTGGAAATGGAGTCGAACAATAGTACAGTGTCTGTATGTACTGCATCTATTCAGGACTTATACTGGCACACATACTGAGTGCCGAACTAGAGCACATACACAGCTGTGTGTGTGTGTATTTGTATTTATTATGGATCCCCATTTGCCAAGGCAGCAGCTACTCTTCCTGGGGTCCAGCTAAATTAAGGCAGTTATACAATTTTAGAAAAATTACAATACATTCAAAACAGATTTCACAGCACAGGCCCCTACTATACTACCACATTATCTACTACACAAGATCCATGTGTACATGTGTACATGTGTGTATAGTGCGTATGTTATTGTGTGTGTGTGCGTGACATTATGACAGAGTATTGCATAGGGACTCCTCACTCCTCCTTTACACATGGTGGTTATATAAAAAAAAGGCCTCAGCAGTCAAGTTTACAAAGAAACAAAACAACAATTCTTGTGGTGCGTTTTGTGTCATCATAGGTTTTTGCTCTGAACTGAAAGTGCTATCCATCTCGAAAACGTGAAACTACTTTTTATCTGAATATTTTCTTCACTCTGTCTGGAAACAAGATCTAATAGTGGCTGAGACCATACTATTCAATGATACTATTCCCCAGATACCCGAGAGGAAATGTCATTACCACCACGTCATAACATGTGCTATTCTAGTTGATAAGGAAATTACAGAAATTGTGCCTAAAGTATTTTATATAACATTTTACATAAACTAAAAGTTTAATGTTTTTTTTTACTGTTTGGAAGTTTTCTTAATTATAAGTGTTCATCATGTCTAAAATGTCCATATATGCCTTGGTGATACTCAGAAACATGTATTTACCACATCAAAATCTTAATATTTTGCATTATTTTAGGAATTATCTTAAGAACAAGCATATAAGGTTCACATTTGGGAAAAATCATTAATATTAATTGTAATATAATACACCTTCTCAAAAATATGTACCGTGATGGTAATGACTTAGCATTGTGGGAATGACAGATTGTGGTGGAAATTACATTTAATTTATAGTGCGTTCGGAAAGTATTCAGATCCCTTGACTTTTTCCACATTTTGTTATGTTACAGCCTTATTCTAAAATCGATTAAATCATTTATTTCCCTGGTCAAGCTACACACAATACCCCATAATCACAAAGCAAAAACAGGTTTTTAGACATTTTTGCAAATTATATTTTTTTAAAGAAGAAAATATCACATTCACATATATACTCAGTACTTTGTTGAAACACCTTTGGCAGCGATTACAGTTCTGAGTCGTCTTGGGTATGACGCAACAAGCTTGGCACACCTGAATTTGGGGAGTTTCTCCCATTCTTCTCAGCAGATCCTCTCAAGCTCTGTCAGGTTGGATGGGGAGCGTTGCTGCACAGCTATTTTCAGAGTTCTCCAGAGATGTTCAATTGGGTTCAAGTCTGGGCTCTGGCTGGGCCACTCAAGGACATTCAGAGACTTGTCCCGAAGAAACTCCTGAGTTGTCTTGGCTGTGTTCTTAGGGTCGTTGTCCTGTTGGAAGGTGAACCTTCGCCCCAGTCTGAGGTCCTGAGCACTCTGGAGCAAGTTTTCATTAAGGATCTCTCTGTACTTTGCTCCGTTCATTTGTGCCTTGATCCTGACTAGTCTCCCAGTCCCTGCTATTGAAAAACAACCCCACAGCATGATGCTGCCACCATCATGCTTCATCGTAGGGATGGTGCCAGATTTCCTCCAGACGTGACTCTCAATCTTGGTTTCATCAGACCAGAGAATCTTGTTTCTCAAGGTCTTAGAGTCTTTTGGTACCTTTTTGGCAAACTCCAAGCGGGCTGTCGTGCCTTTTACTGAGGAGTAGCTTCCACCACTCTACCATAAAGGCCTGATTGGTGGAGTGCTGCAGAGATGGTTGTCCTTCTGGAAGGTCCTCCCATCTCCACAGAAAACTCTAGAGCTGTCACGCACTGATCTGTTTCACCTGTCCTTGTGTTTGTCTCCACCCCCCTCCAGGTGTCGCCCATCTTCCCCACTTATCCCCTGGGTATTTATACCTGTGTTTTCTGTCTGTCTGTGCCAGTTTGTCTTGTTTGTTCAAGTCAACCAACTTTTTCTCAGCTCCTGTCTTTCCCCAGTCTTTTTCTCGTCCTGCTGATTTTGACCCTTGTCTGTCCTGACTCTGAGCCCACCTGCCTGACCACTCTGCCTGCCCCTGACCCTGAGCCCGCCTACACCTTTGCCACTACTCTGGATTATTGACCCCTGCCTGCCTTGACCTGTTGTTTGCATGCCCCTGTTGTTGCAATAAACATTGTTACTTCAACACAGTCTGCACTTGGGTCTTACCTGAAACCTGATAAGAGCTCTGTCAGTGTGACCATCGTGTTCTTAGTCACCTCCCTGTCCATCACCCTTCTCCCCCATGTGCTCAGTTTGGCTGGGCGGCCAGCTCTAGGAAGAGTCTTGTTGATTCCAAACTTCTTCCATTTAAGAATGATGGAGACCAATGTGTTCTTGGGGACCTTCAATGCTGCAGAATGTTTTTTGGTACCCTTCCCCAGATCTGTGCCTCGACACAATCCTGTCTTGGAGCTCTATGGACAATTCCTTCGACCTCATGGCTTGGTTTTTCTCTGACTTCCACTGTCAACTGTGGGACCTTATATAGACAGGTGTGTGCTTTTCCAAATCATGTCCAATCAATTGAATTTACCACAGGTGGACTTCAATCAAGTTGTAGAAACATCTCAAGGATGATCAATGGAAACAGGATGCACCTGAGCTCAATTTCAAGTCACATAACAAAGGGTCTGAATACTTACAGTACTGTGCAAAAGTTTTAGGCAGGTGTGAAAAAATGCTGTAAAGTAAGAATACTTTAAAAAAATAGACATGTTAATATATTATATTTATCAATTAACAAAATGCAAAGTGAGGGAACAGAAGAAAAATCTACATCAAATCAATATTTGGTGTGACCACCCTTTGCCTTCAAAACAGCTTCAATTCTTCTAGGTACACTTGCACACAGTTTTTGAAGAAACCCGGCAGGTAGGTTGGCCCAAACATCTTGGAGAATTAACAACAGTTCTTCTGTGGATTTAGGCAGCCTCAGGTGCTTCTCTTTCTACATGTAATCCCAGACATACTAGATGTTGAGATCAGGGCTCTGTGGGGGCCATACCATCACCTCCAGGACTCCTTGTTCTTCTTTACACTGAAGATAGTTCTTAATGATTTTCGCTGTATGTTTGGGGTCGTTGTCATGCTGCAGAATACATTTGGGGCCAATCAGATGCCCCCCTAATGATATTTCATGATGGATAACTATCTGCCTGTACTTCTCAGCATTGAGGAGACCATTCATTCTGACCAAATCCCCAACTCCATTTGCAGAAATGCAGCCCCAAACTTGCAAGGAATCTCCACCATGCTTCACTCTTGCCTGCAGACACTCATTCGTGAACTGCTTTCCAGCCCTTCGGTGAACAAACTGCCTGCTGCTACAGCCAAATATTTCACATTTTGAATAATCAGTCCAGAGCACCTGCTGCCATTTTTCTGCACCCCAGTTCCTGTGTTTTTGTGTAATGGTTGAGTCGCTTTGCCTTGTTTCCAAGTCAGAGGTATGGCTTTTTGGCCGCAAGTCTTTCATGAAGGCCACTTCTGACCAGACTTCTCCGGACAGTAGATGGGTGTACCAGGGTCCCACTGTTTTCTGCCAATTCTGAGCCGATGGCACTGCTGGACATCTTCCGATTGCGAAGGGAAGTAAGCATGATGTGTCTTTCATCTGCTACAGTAAGTTTCCTTGGCCGACCACTGGGTCTACAGGCCTCAACGTTGCCCGTTTCTTTGTGCTTCTTCAAAAGAGCTTGGACAGCACATCTGGAAACCCCTGTCTGCCTTGCCATGTCTGCCTGGGAGAGACCTTGCTGATGCAGTATAACTACCTTGTGTCTTGTTGCTGTGCTCAGTCTTGACTTTTGACAGTAAACTGTCTTCAGCAACCTCACCTTGTTAGATAAGTTTGGCTTGTTAGATAAGTTCCTCACCCAGTTGTATTCTGCCTACACAGCTGTTTGTTAATGATTGTGTTTCAACCTACATATTGAATTGATCATTAGCACCTGTTTGGTATGATTGTTTAATCATACACCTGACTATGCCTACAAAATCCCTGATGTTTTGCAAGTGTACCTACAAGAATTGATGCTGTTTTGAAGTCAAAGGGTGGTCACACCAAGTATGGATATGATTTAGATTTGTCCACTCACTTTGCATTTAGTTAATTGATAAATATAATATATTAACATGTCTATTTTTGAAAGCATTCTTAATTTACAGCATTTTTTCACACCTGCCTAAAACTTTTACACTGTATGTAAATAGGATATTTGTTTTTAAATGTTTGTACATTTGCAAAAAAACTGTTTTCGCTTTGTCATTATGGGGTATTGTGTGTACATTGCTGAGTTTTTATTTAATCCATTTAAGAAGGCTGTAATGTAACAAAATGTGGGAAAGGTCAAGAGGTCTGAATCATTTCCAAAGGCACTGTAAAACAACTGATGAAAAATACTATTAAACATTTTTTTTGAAGATGTTTAATTCGATTGAAGATAGAATACACCATTAAAAACAGGTTACATGCCTCAACTTAAAGTATATTTTAGAACAATTTTGGGATTCAATGCATTAGGCAGAAATACATGGTTGGAAACACTGGTTGACATTAAACATTGTTCACTAGCTGCTATTGATTCAGACTAATGAGACAGGTGTTAAATACACCCATTTCACTTTTGCATGTCAAAAACCGAATGACCACTGCTTTACATTCTGACACTGTTTTGAACAGATTAAATAATACTATTTAAAATGAGCAGCCAGCTCATGAACAAACTAGTGCACCAGAGAAACAAGCATGCAGATGCAATAAGTGAAAACACATGATCTAACTGGGGATGTCTAACCTAATGTCACAAAGCATGATGCGCTAGCCAATTAACTTTCATTCTGAAATAACTTCATATTTCTGAGTTAGAGCAGATATATAGCAAACCTGGTTTCAAAAACAAATAGAGCAACACCTCCCAGCACAACGCCTCTCCCCCATGTGACCTACTAGTTGTGTGTATGTACTGACATATGCACACACGCTACATGTTAATGTTTTTAAATGTAAGTAAATTGTTAAGTCTTTCGTCTGTGATGTATTTTTGTTATGTGCTGGCCCCCGGTTAAGACTAGCTGTCTCCATTGGCGTCGGCAAATGGAGATTCTAACTAAAATCAATCAAATATTAGTTTAGAAAGACTTGAAATTGGCATGGGAGCTAACTAGCTAGCAAGCTACCAGGTTAAAGGTAGATTTGACAGAAAAAAAATCTACCAAACTACAGTACCAGTCAAAAGGGTTTCTTTATTTTTCACATTGTAGAATAGTGAATACATAAAAACTATGAACACATATGGAATTATGTAGTAACCAAAAGTGTTAATCAAAATATATACAGATGAACGTGGTACCTTCAGGCATTTGGAAATTGCTCCCAAGGATGAACCAGACTTGTATAGGTCTACAATTGTTTTTGTAGGTCTTGGCTGATTTCTTTGGATTTTCCCATGATGTCAAGCAAAGAGGCACTGAGTTTGAAGGTTGGCCTTGAAATACATCCACAGGTACACCTCAAATTGACTCAAACGATGTCAATTAGACTATCAGAAGTTTCTAAAGCCATGACATCATTTTCTGGAATTTTCCAAATTGTTTAAAGGCACAGTCAACTTAGTGTATGTAAACTTCTAACCCACTGGAATTGTGATACAGTGATTTGGATAAGTGAAATAATATGTCTAAGCAATTGTTGGAAAAATTACTTGTGTCATGCACAAAGTAGAGGTCCTACCCGACTTGTCAACAGGACATTTGTGGAGTGGTTGAAAGAAGAGTTAATGACTCCAACCTAAGTGTACGTAAACTTCTGACTTGAACTGTACATGCAGCTAATAAAAACATATGGAAATGTCTGCCCTACCTAAAATTACAACCAATTGCAGCATTACCGCAAAAAAATGGAAGTGGATAGGGGAAAAAGTAAGGAACTTGTCTGTCGGCCCTGCATTAAAGAGAATATGGTTAAAGAAAATTGTGATAAATGAAAAATATAGCAGACCAAAAAATTGACAGGCGTGCCATATAGATTGCAAAATAGTTGGGAAGAGATTTTTTACAGACCGATTCCATGGCACATGGTTAATGAACCTATACGCAAAAGCTTTCAATTTAAAATATTATACAAAATTCTTGCAACCAATAGAATGTTATTTATATAGGGGGATACAACCTTCACAGCTCTGCAGATTTTGTAGCGAAGAGGCAGAATCATTAGATAATTTGTTTTGGTACAGTCCATACTGAGAACCAATCTAGGCAACCATAGACATATAAACACCTAGACTAGGAAACCTAGACATACAAAAACCCCTAGACATACAAAAAACCTAGACAATACAAAAACTAAACAAACCATCCTTGTCACACCCTGACCTAACCAAATAATAAAGAAAACAAAGATAACTAAGGTCAGGGTGTGACACCTGCAGATAGCACTACTGGGCGATCTGAATGTCATAGTCAATCGATCAATAAAATAACAATACTTTTAGCAAAAAAAATGATTTTACATTTACAATCTGTATAAATGTCAAAGGAATTCTACAATTCCTATATGTGTTCATTAACCCATTCAATTTAAATCACTGTCTGTTTCTAAGAATTTGTAAGATCCTTATTTGCATAAAATGGACAGAGACCAGTCTACCAAAATTAGCCAATAGCATTTATTCTCGAGAGCGCTGCTCATAGAACCATGTACAACAGTTTATATATCACATATGACGTCATAGGTTTTGAAATGTCTCTCCTCCTCTCGACCAGGACAAAGCAGGTTCAAAAGTTCATTCTAACTCACTAGCGCACATACCTGACACACTATATCTGGATTAACTCCTGAAGTCTCACCATAGTGTATTACCACTTAGCAGACAGTTCCAGATACGGACAACCTGGAGGGGCTCGCGCTGTCTTATTTTATCATCACAGAGTTATAGCTGAGTCGGTTCAAACATATGTTAAGGATCCTCTTTGCTTACTTTAGACACACACATACATTCCTTCTTCCACAATGGTTATCATTTCCAATTACCCCTTATCCATGCTACATAACCTCTTTCTTATGAACTAACATTATAAATCAGATATAGTAAAACAGGGTAGAATTCAATTAGTTATAGTTATAGTTAAATGTATACATTGTTTAGCCATTATTCATAAAATTTATAACAATAAACAATGAGAATAGAAAGGTTCTGAACTTTTGTAAAACGTCACAGCACAGTTAAAAAATAATGGCAAATAGAAATCCAATATGGATGTTGTTAAGAGATAGGTGGGAGAGGTTGATTGGAGCTGAAAGTTGGGACTAATAGCAAGGTAAAACATGTAGAACATACGGGGTCTGTAAAATGTATATATGTTCAGACCTTTTGTGAAATAAAAATCAAACCGGATGGACATCAGAAATAGATGGGAGAGGTTGAGGGTAGAGGAAGGACAGGAGTAAAAACAAACAAAATAGAACTGTTGTAAAATAGACTGTGTCCATGAAATGTATATAGTACGTATTAGCTGGAAATACAGGCCTAAACATTGTTGTTCACTGGTTTGCTCCAATTGGGGGAGGGGTGGTAGGGTTGGAGGGTAGTAAAGGAAATATATTTATATATTTGTATGTGTATGTATTTGTATGTATGTATTTGTATATGTATGTATTTATATGTATGTATGTATATGTGTGTGTATATATAAATGTTTGCAAAAAAATATATATGGGGGATTGGAAGAAGATGCAGACAATTACATTGATGGAAGCTACAATCTATGTGCAATATTAAAGCTGATCTACCCCCTAAAAAAATATATAATACAAATTATAATAATAATAACAATTAGCAATTCCTGAGGCTGGTAACTCTAATTAACTTATCCTCTGCAGCAGAGGTAACTCTGGGTCTTCCTTTCCTGTGGTGGTCCTCATGAGAGCCAGTTTCATCATAGCAGAGGTAACTCTGGGTCTTCCTTTCCTGTGGCGTTCCTCATGAGAGCCAGTTTCATCATAGCAGAGGTAACTCTGGGTCTTCCTGTCCTGTGGTGGTCCTCATGAGAGCCAGTTTCATCATAGCGCTTGATGCTTTTTGCGACTGTTGTTCTTTTTTTGCTTATATGACCTGTTTTTGCCATAATATGGACTTGGTATTTTATCAAATATGGCTATCCTTTGTATACCAACCCTACCTTGTCACAACACAACTGATTGGCTCAAACACACTAAGAAAGAAAGAAATTCCACAAAATAACTTTTAACAAGGCACACCTGTTAATTGAAATTAATTCCAGGTGACTACTATGCAAAGCTGTCATCGAGGCAAAGGGTGGCTACTTTGAAGAAACTCAAATATTGTTTAACACTTTTTTGGTTAATACATGATTCCATATGTGTTATTTTATAGTCTTGATTTCTTCACTATTATTCTACAATGTAGAAAATAGTAAAAGTCATAACTGTTCTGATTATTTATTTACAAGTTACAATTAGATTTTTGCTTTAGCGCAATCTGTACCTGATAGAGCAGATCTAGTCTCACGTGTGGAAGCAAGCCATCTGGCGCTGAGAGACTCACTGGGATGGAGACAAGAGCAGACCTAGAAGATCTGACTGAACGGACGCACATTTGAGTGCCCCAGGACGGTCTCTTTACCTTGTGCTGTGACAATTTATGTTATGAAATCCTGCAATTTCAATGGGGCAGTTCCCCCTCATAGAAAATAGATGGCAAAACAATCCAAGCAATGTTAGCACATTCTATGCAAAGTCACTGAGTGGCAGAGAAGTACATTGCATTTGGAAAGTATTCAGACCCCTACACCTTTTCCACATTTTGTTACGTTTACGTTTAAATCAACATTTTCCTCATCAATCTACACACGATACCCCATAATGACAAAGCAAAACAGTTTTTTAGAAATGTTAGCAAATTTCTTTGCCACCGCCTGTGAATGTTAAAATGTGACACACACACATGCACCCTGATCTGTCTACCTGATCCAAACAATTTGCCTTTGTGAAACATCGTGGAGCTTCAGTTGATGGAAACCCAGCTAGCAATGAGAAATCGGCACAGAAGCGGTCCTCTTCCGGGGGCCGGAACTGATTGAATCGGCCCGGAATCAAAATGAATGACTGCCAAGTACATCAGACCGTTTCCGTCTACCTATTACTATTATACATTCAAATTATACCCATCAACAGATTTATTTATATATATATTTTTTTTAACCCTCTTTTTTTCATGTTCAATTGTCTTGTCTCATCGCTGCAACTCCTGTACAG
This sequence comes from Oncorhynchus mykiss, assembly GCF_013265735.2. NCBI lineage: Eukaryota > Metazoa > Chordata > Actinopteri > Salmoniformes > Salmonidae > Oncorhynchus > Oncorhynchus mykiss. The sequence goes on from NC_048574.1 coordinate 15,914,204, forward strand.
CCTCTTGAAGAGGTGAAGTTCGAAAACCTTGCGTCCTTCCGAAACACAACCCTGCCAAGTCGCACTGCTTTTTGACACAATGCATGTTTATCCCAGCAACCATGTCAGCATGCATGCGCCTGGCCCGCCACAGGAGTGGCACTACAGTGCGATGGGATAAGGACATCCCGGCCCGCCGAACCCTCCCCTAACCCGGACGACGCTGGGCCCATTGTGCGTCTCCTGATCAGTCTCCCGGTCGTGGCCGGCACGGGTATCGAACCAGCATCTGTAGCAACACAGTTTGAAACACTACGATGCAGTGTCTTAGACTGCTGCGCCACTCGGGAGGCCCCATCCACAACATTTTTAATGCTTATGTCATGGATCCCTCCGGAACATTCATTATGGACACCTGTCCCATATTCCCACTGATTAGTACTTATATAAGTGTGCCGTTTGGTTTCTGAGGTACTCCTCGCTCTTTTGTTTTGGGATTCTACCTTGTGTGTTTTGTTACATATTTCTTTGGTCTTCATCCCCGTGCCCTTAAACGGCATGCCTTGATTTGGGGTATAATTAAAAAGCCCTATTACGCATTCCTGCGCCTGTCTCCCGAATCATTGTTACCAACGTGACAGCTTAGTAATTGCCCTGCACAATGTATCAAAATACTAAAATACTACTTAAACAGGACTCTTAAATAATTTAAATTAAATGTTAATTACATTTTTGGATCACAGAAACAATGAGGAAATATGGGAAATAAATAAATAATGAAATGTTAATTATATAAAGCAGCTGTTATGGTGCGTGAATGAGGACCCAAAAGCGAATTAACTTAAACAGAGCTTCTTTAATTACCAAACATAGGTAGGCTCAGACGGACCGGCAGATTCCGACAGGACAAGACAAGGTTACAGCAAACATGACGACAGTCTGGTTCAGGCATGAAACACAACAAACAAGAATCCGACAAAGACAGGAGCAGAAACAGAGAGAGATATAGGGACCTAATCAGAGGGAAAAAGGGAACAGGTGGGAAAAGGGGTGACGAGGTGGTTAGGAGGAGACAAGGCACAGCTGGGGGAAAGAGGGGGAGAAAAGGTAACCTAACAACGACCAGCAGAGGGAGACAGGGTGAAGGGAAAGGACAGAGACAAGACACAACATGACAGTACATGACAGTACCCCCCCACTCACCGAGCGCCTCCTGGCGCACTCGAGGAGGAAACCTGGCGGCAACGGAGGAAATCCTCGATCAGCGCACGGTCCAGCACGTCCCGAGAGGGAACCCAACTCCTCTCCTCAGGACCGTACCCCTCCCAATCTACGAGGTACTGGTGACCACGGCCCCGAGGACGCATGTCCAAAATTCTACGGACCCTGTAGATGGGTGCGCCCTCGACAAGGATGGGGGGGGGGGGGGGAAGACGAGCGGGGGCGCGAAGGACGGGCTTGATGCAGGAGACATGGAAGACCGGGTGGACGCGACGAAGGTATCGCGGAAGAAGAAGTCGAACTGCGACAGGATTAATGACCCGAGAAATACGGAACGGACCAATGAACCGCGGGGTCAACTTGCGAGAAGCCGTCTTAAGGGGAAGGTTCTGAGTGGAGAGCCAAACTCTCTGACCGCGACAATATCTAGGACTCTTAGTTCTACGCTTATTAGCAGCCCTCACAGTCTGCGTCCTATAACGGCAAAGTGCAGACCTGACCCTCTTCCAGGTGCGCTCGCAACGTTGGACAAAAGCCTGAGCGGAGGGGACGCTGGACTCGGCGAACTGAGATGAGAACAGCGGAGGCTGGTACCCGAGGCTACTCTGAAAAGGAGATAGCCCGGTCGCAGACAAAGGAAGCGAGTTGTGGGCGTATTCTGCCCAGGGGAGCTGTTCTGACCAAGACGCAGGGTTGCGAAAAGAAAGACTGCGTAAGATGCGACCAATAGTCTGATTGGCCCGTTCTGCTTGACCGTTAGACTGGGGGTGAAAGCCGGAAGAGAGACTGACGGAAGCCCCAATCAAACGGCAAAACTCCCTCCAAAATTGAGACGTGAATTGCGGACCTCTGTCCGAAACGACGTCTGACGGAAGGCCATGAATTCTGAAAACATTCTCGATGATGATTTGTGCCGTCTCTTTAGCAGAAGGGAGCTTAGCAAGGGGAATGAAATGAGCCGCCTTAGAGAACCTATCGACAACCGTAAGAATAACAGTCTTCCCCGCTGACGAAGGCAGTCCGGTGACAAAATCTAAGGCGATGTGAGACCACGGTCGAGAGGGAATAGGAAGCGGCCTGAGACGGCCGGCAGGAGGAGAGTTACCGGACTTAGTCTGCGCGCAGACCGAACAAGCAGCCACGAAACGACGCGTGTCATGCTCCCGGGTGGGCCACCAAAAACGCTGGCGAATGGAAGCAAGCGTACCCCGAACGCCAGGGTGGCCGGCTAACTTGGCAGAGTGAGCCCACTGAAGAACGGCCAGACGAGTAGGAACGGGAACGAAAAGAAGGTTCCTAGGACAAGCGCGCGGCGACGGAGTGTGAGTGAGCGCTTGCTTTACCTGCCTCTCAATTCCCCAGACAGTCAACCCGACAACACGCCCCTCAGGGAGAATCCCCTCGGGGTCAGTGGAGGCTACTGAAGAACTGAAGAGACGAGACAAAGCATCAGGCTTGGTGTTCTTAGAGCCCGGACGATAAGAAATCACGAACTCGAAACGAGCGAAAAACAGCGCCCAGCGCGCCTGACGCGCATTAAGTCGTTTGGCAGAACGGATGTACTCAAGGTTCCTATGGTCAGTCCAAACGACAAAAGGAACGGTCGCCCCCTCCAACCACTGTCGCCATTCGCCTAGGGCTAAGCGGATGGCGAGCAGTTCGCGGTTTCCCACATCATAGTTACGTTCCGACGGCGACAGGCGATGAGAAAAATACGCGCAAGGGTGGACCTTGTCGTCAGAGAAGGAGCGCTGAGAAAGAATGGCTCCCACGCCCACCTCTGACGCGTCAACCTCGACAATGAACTGTCTAGAGACGTCAGGTGTAACAAGGATAGGTGCGGATGTAAAACGATTCTTGAGGAGATCAAAAGCTCCCTGGGCGGAAACGGACCACTTAAAGCACGTCTTGACAGAAGTAAGGGCTGTGAGAGGGGCTGCCACCTGACCGAAATTACGGATGAAACGACGATAGAAGTTTGCGAAGCCGAGAAAGCGCTGCAACTCGACGCGTGACTTAGGGACGGGCCAATCTATGACAGCTTGGACCTTAGCGGGATCCATCTTAATGCCTTCAGCGGAAATAACAGAACCGAGAAATATGACGGAGGAGGCATGAAAAGAGCACTTCTCAGCCTTCACAAAAAGACAATTCTCTAAAAGGCGCTGGAGGACACGTCGAACGTGCTGAACATGAATCTGGAGTGACGGTGAAAAAATCAGGATATCGTCAAGGTAAACGAAAACAAAGATGTTCAGCATGTCTCTCAGGACATCATTGACTAATGCCTGAAAGACAGCTGGAGCGTTAGCGAGGCCGAAAGGAAGAACCCGGTATTCAAAGTGCCCTAACGGAGTGTTAAACGCCGTCTTCCACTCGTCCCCCTCCCTGATGCGCACGAGATGGTAAGCGTTACGAAGGTCCAACTTAGTGAAAAACCTGGCTCCCTGCAGGATCTCGAAGGCTGAAGACATAAGAGGAAGCGGATAACGATTCTTCACTGTTATGTCATTCAGCCCTCGATAATCTATGCAGGGGCGCAGAGACCCGTCCTTCTTCTTGACAAAAAAAAACCCCGCTCCGGCGGGAGAGGAGGAGGGGACTATGGTACCGGCGTCAAGAGCTACAGACAAATAATCTTCGAGAGCCTTACGTTCGGGAGCCGACAGAGAGTATAGTCTACCCCGGGGGGGGGGTGGTTCCCGGAAGGAGATCAATACTACAATCATACGACCGGTGTGGAGGAAGAGAGGTGGCCTTGGACCGACTGAACACCGTGCGCAGATCGTGATATTCCTCCGGCACCCCTGTCAAATCACCAGGCTCCTCCTGTGAAGAAGAGACAGAGGAAACAGGAGGGATAGCAGACATTAAACATTTCACATGACAAGAGACGTTCCAGGAGAGGATAGAATTACTAGACCAATTAATGGAAGGATTATGACAAACTAGCCAGGGATGGCCCAAAACAACAGGTGTAAAAGGTGAACGAAAAATTAAAAAAGAAATGGTTTCACTATGATTACCAGAAACAGTGAGGGTTAAAGGTAGCGTCTCACGCTGAATCCTGGGGAGAGGGCTACCATCCAGGGCGAACAAGGCCGTGGGCTCCTTTAACTGTCTGAGAGGAATGTCATGTTCCCGAGCCCAGGTCTCGTCCATAAAACAGCCCTCCGCCCCAGAGTCTATTAAGGCACTGCAGGAAGCTGACGAACCGGTCCAGCGTAGATGGACCGACAAGGTAGTGCAGGATCTTGAAGGAGAGACAGGAGTAGTAGCGCTCACCAGTAGCCCTCCGCTTACTGACGAGCTCTGGCCTTTTACTGGACATGAAGTGACAAAATGACCAGCGGAACCGCAATAGAGACAGAGGCGGTTGGTGATTCTCCGTTCCCTCTCCTTAGTCGAGATGCGGATACCTCCCAGCTGCATGGGCTCAGCACCCGAGCCGGCAGAGGAAGATGGTAGTGATGCGGAGAGGGGGGCAACGGAGAACGCGAGCTCCTTTCCACGAGCTCGGTGACGAAGATCAACCCGTCGCTCAATGCGAATAGCGAGTTCAATCAAGGAATCCACGCTGGAAGGAACCTCCCGGGAGAGAATCTCATCCTTTACCTCTGCGCGGAGACCCTCCAGAAAACGAGCGAGCAAAGCCGGCTCGTTCCAGCCACTGGAGGCAGCAAGAGTGCGAAACTCAATAGAGTAGTCTGTTATGGATCGATTACCTTGACATAGGGAAGACAGGGCCCTGGAAGCCTCCTCCCCAAAAACAGATCGATCAAAAACCCGTATCATCTCCTCCTTAAAGTCCTGATACTGGTTAGTACACTCAGCCCTTGCCTCCCAGATTGCCGTGCCCCACTCACGAGCCCGTCCAATAAGGAGAGATATGACGTAGGCGACACGAGCAGTGCTCCTGGAGTAAGTGTTGGGCTGGAGAGAAAACACAATATCACACTGGGTGAGGAACGAGCGGCATTCAGTGGGCTCCCCAGAGTAACACGGCGGGTTATTGATTCTGGGCTCCGGAGATTCGAAAGCCCTGGAAGTGGCCGGTGGATCGAGGCGGAGATGGTGAACCTGTTCTGTGAGGTTGGAGACTTGGGTGGCCAGGGTCTCAACGGCATGTCGAGCAGCAGACACTTCCTGCTCGTGTCTGCCTAGCATCGCTCCCTGGATCCCGACGGCTGAGTGGAGAGGATCCGAAGTCGCTGGGTCCATTCTTGGTCGGATTCTTCTGTTATGGTGCGTGAATGAGGACCCAAAAGCGAATTAACTTAAACAGAGCTTCTTTAATTACCAAACATAGGTAGGCTCAGACGGACCGGCAGATTCCGACAGGACAAGACAAGGTTACAGCAAACATGACGACAGTCTGGTTCAGGCATGAAACACAACAAACAAGAATCCGACAAAGACAGGAGCAGAAACAGAGAGAGATATAGGGACCTAATCAGAGGGAAAAAGGGAACAGGTGGGAAAAGGGGTGACGAGGTGGTTAGGAGGAGACAAGGCACAGCTGGGGGAAAGAGGGGGAGAAAAGGTAACCTAACAACGACCAGCAGAGGGAGACAGGGTGAAGGGAAAGGACAGAGACAAGACACAACATGACAGTACATGACAGCAGCCCGTGTAATCATCTGATACATAGTAGCCACAATCGGCCCGAGCCCCAAGTAATACATTTGGGCCATATAACTCACACCGGAATCGGCCTGAGCCCCAAGTAATACATTTGGGCCAGATAACTCACACCGGAATCGGCCCGAGCTCAATCCCCGCATCCTAGCCATAAGTAATACTGCCAAAGGCGGCCCAGACTCTGGCCACATGACGTCGACCGAGTCTGACTCTCAGCCGAGTGCCTGGACTCTCAGCCCGAATCGGCCCAGATCCACTGTGCTAGCTGGGAACATCTTAAGGATTTGACGGAATTCTTACCCGCTTCCTTTAAAAATGGCCCAAACAACGTTCTTCTATAGCATATTTTTATAGCATATTTTATTAACTGCAGTGGCACTCTGGTTATTGGCAGCGGACCATCTAGACTGTTCAAACTGACAAGGAACATTGATGAATGTGAAAACGTCTTACTTTTTGTATGTTTTTAACTTCTCAGCAAATTAAAGGCCTTAGTTAGAAAGGCTAAAAGACACTTAATTGGAAATGCTATTGGGAGCTAATTGTGTAGCAATGAAATATCTTAGAATTATCTGTTCGTGGAAGTCTTGCAAATATTCGTATAGTCTCACCTGGATGGAAGCTGTATCGTGAGTTATCAGTCCACTCTATTTACTTCACATGCCATAAACCATTCTGTGGGCATTGTTTACTGTTATTATGGATTATTATTATTAGAGGCTTGCACATTTAGCATTGTCGTGTCTTTACTATCATTAACTAAAGACTGATAGTTTTTATCAAATATTCTCTGTAATTAGTTACTGCGCGATCAACTGATTAATCACGTAACTAATTCACTAGGAAGTCGGGGCACCAAGGAAAAATATTCAGATTACAAAGTTATCATTTCCTAAAATAACTTTTCAGATATTTTATCTGATCAATTAGTCTTCCAATTAATGAATTGTTTACTTTACCTCACGTTAGTCTCATTCCAAACGTCGTAAATTGTTGGTCATCTGCACGAACCCAGTCTTCACTATGAGTCATCCATACATCAATTGTCTTAAATCATTTATTTATTACTAACTAAGTAATTCACAGAAATGCATAAACAAACAAACAAACACGGGAAATGTGGTTACATGAAATGATAGGAGGATGTGCCCTGGTGGGCTAAACCGGCATGGCGGCTTGTTAGACAAAAGGGGGAGTGGGGGTCGACTAAGAAGTCACTACAGTTAATGATTATAACAATTGAAATTCTAATCCTTTACACATGAACGCTCACTCATTTGGGAACAATTGCAATCAATATATATATTTACACTCAGTGTGTCGTGTTGATCGCTGGTGAAAAGTTTGTGTCTTTTGTAGAATTGTCTGTCTCTCTCCCGCTCTCTCTCGGTTGTGGTTAGAGGGGATAGTTCAAAGTGACATTCATTCATTTGTTATAGAATGGATGTTTCGACGGTTGTCATTCTTCGCGTTCAATGATACCGAATTCCTAGCTGCAGACTAGTAATCAATATCAAAGACTTGTTCTTATTCTGTCAGTATCGATAGTCTAAGAGTTTAACCATGTGGTATGGTTAAAAGATTCAGCAATGGTCTACAACCTTTAGCCATCTCGTAATTGAGTTAAGCTTGGTCTGCTGATCGAAAACCCGAGTTTTTTTTATTTATTGGGAATGACAGAAAAGGCTGTCCCAGGATGTCTGACCCTAACTGGGCTCAGGGGCGGTCCTCTGATTTGGTTCAAATCAAAAGGGAATTGTATTTTTCTTCATTAAACAGTCCAAAATCATATTACACAATTATACAAACAGTATCATACTCACTCATTCATCTTATACAACAATTAGATGTAAACCTCATATCTGAGGCTATTATATAAACAGCGTTATGGTAATGTGGCCACACCGTCTCCCACGAGCTTCCTAAGTTGTGACAAACGGACCAGTTTGTAGCTGGATTCTTCACCGATCTTTTAGACTTTCTCCAGAACATGACATTTGTTCGTACCTCAAGTTCTGTGAGGTGGAAGGATTTCCTTTGTTCTCCATGAAAAACTACTCTCTATAACTGTGTGTCCATGAGGTCTTCTCAGGAATTTACGACCTCTGACCACAGCAGCCTAGTTGAAGGAGGCAAGGGGGAGGCAGGGAGAGGGGGATGGGCTTGCTATAACCAAAGAGGCCAACGTCATGACAGCATGCATAATACTCTATGCCTTCAGAAAGTATTCACACCCCTTGACTTTTTCCACATTTTTTTTGCATTTCAGCCTGAATTTTGTATTAATTAAATTTAGATTTTTTTTGTCACTGGCCTACACACAATACCTCATAATGTCGAAGTGAAATTATGTTTTTGGAATTATTCACAAATTAATTTAAAAAATGAAAAGCTTGAGTCAATTAGTATTCAAACCCTTTGTATGGCAAGCCTAAATAAGTTCATAAGTAGAAATGTGCTTAACAAGTCACATAATAATTTGCATGGACTCACTCTGTGTGCAATAATAGTGGTTAACATGATTGACTGCCTTATCTCTGTACCCCACACATACAATGATCTGTACTGTCAATTTATCGAGTAGTGAATTTCAAACACAGATTCAACCACAAGACTAGGGAGGTTTTCCAATGCCTTGCAAAGAAGGGCAACTATTGGTAGATGGGTAAAAATACAAAATAAAGCAGACATTGAATATCCCTTTGAGCAGGAAGTTATTAATTACACTTTGGATCGTGAATCAATACACCCAGTATTGATACAGGCGTCCTCCCTAACTCGGTTCCCGGAGAGGAAGGAAACCACTCAGGGACTGCCTGTACAGAATAAAATTTTTCCAAAACATGCATCCTATTTGCAACAAGGCAAAGGCAAAAAGTAAAAATATATATATTGTCACATACACCAGATAGGTGCAGTTTTACAGGAGCAGCCATAGTAGTACGGTGCACCTGGAGCAAATTAGGGTTAAGTGCCTTGCTCAAAGACACATAGACAGATTTTTCATCTTGTCGGCTTAGGTATTTGAACCAGCGACTTATCGATTACTGGCCTGACGTTTTAACCGCTAGGCTAAAATTATACTGGAAAAATGTGGCAAAACAATTAACTTTTTGTCCTGAATCCAATACAACACATTACTGAGTACCACTCTTCATATTCTCAAGCATAGTGGTGACTGCATCATGTTACGGGTATGCTTGTAGTCGTTAAGGACTGGTGATTTTCTGGATAAAAAAGAAATGGAATGAAGCTAAGCACAGGCAAAATCCCAGAGGAAAACCTGGTTCAGTCTGCTCTCCACCAGATACTGGGAGAAGAATTCCCCCTTCAGCAGGACAATAACCTAAAACACAAGGCCAAATCTACACTGGAGTTGCTTACCAAGAAGACAGTGAATGTTCCTGAGTGGCCAAGTTACAGTTTTGACTCTAATCTGCTTGAAAATCAATGACAAGACCTGAAAATGGTTGTCCAGCTATGATCAACAACCAATTTTACAGTGCTTGAAGCATTTTGAAAAGAATAATGGGCACATGTCTCACACACCAGATGTGGAAAGCTCTTAATAGCTTACCCAGAAAGACTCAAAGCTGTAATCGCTGCCAAAGCTGCTTCTACAAAGTATCGACTCAGGTGTGTGAATACTTACGTAAATGAGTTATTTTCAATAAATTAGCAAATATTTCTAAAAACATGTTTTCACTTTGACATTATAGGGTATTGTGTGTAGATGGGGGAGAGAAAATGATTTAATCCATTTTGAATTTAGGCTGAGTCAAGGGGTATGAATAGTTTCTGAAGGCACTGTATTCTGGGACGGTTTAGCATTTGTAAGACGGCTCTTGAATTCCTCATGATACAGGGTGAAGTCACCACATGATCCAGGGGCTGTCCCCTGGATCCATTTATAGAAAGTAGGACACTAGTGGGTTTAGGCATCTCTTGCTGTTTCTTATCCTCTTCCCCACTCTCTCTCTTTTTCAGGCGAGTCCCGCTCCAATAATTGTCAACACCGACACTCTGGAGAGCGTACCTTACGTGAGTTCCTTTTTATTTTTTATGCTTCGCCCCATTTTTTATGTTGCATTTGATTATATTTTTCCAATTCATTTAGTTATGTTTATAAGCACAAACAACATATATTTCCCTGTGTACTCACTTTAAGTAGTCTTTATTAGCCATATGAGAGGGGAATTATGTTTTGAGGACGGATTTGTCAATGGACACAATGTTATATTCTTGAATATTTATCTGAAACACAATATACAGTATATGGGTAAAACAAATAAGGCCGCTGTTGTGAATTATTGATCGTTTTTATAAATAAAACACCAACACAGGACCACTGATTTGTACAGCCCATAAGCCTGCATTTTGGTTTGGCATCAGAACTTTTCTCTTAACAGATATTTATTATTGATGCCTTCTCTTTGTTGGCACTGGGATTCTGGTGGGACGAAGTGCTTCAAAAGCCATTTGGACACAATTTGGAGTGAGATGGTAAATGAATGAGCAAGATTTAGGGTGAAAGTAAAGTAAGGTGCTGTATGAAATGTAATCTGTTTTAGTAGAGGAAGGGAATGTCATGGGAGGATGTTTTTAAACATAATTAGAAGCTATAAAGCGACTTGTTTAGTGACACGTAGCCGGTCCAGTCAGCTACACTGTATACAAACAGTAGCATCTTCTTGATGACTCTGTCCTTCAAGAAAGCTGCAGCAAATTACATTTTAACATAATGAACAGAGCAGAGAACTCATCACTGTAATGGAAGACAGTTGCATAATACAAAGCCTGGAAGAAGCATGTTATTTCCTCATGATGCTAATCACATTTTGTCCCTCGACTGTTTCCAATAAATGTCAGTAAGCATCCTTGGAAATGCCACTTTGTTTCTGAATGACCTGCCAAAAGTTGTTTACTATTTCACTGCTTTGCCTCTTAGCTCACTGCCTGTTCTAGACAAAAAATATTGAAGATTCCAGAAGAGCACCATTCTCAATTATATAGCCATGACTTCCATCCCCCGTGTCCACATTGTGTTTGTGACCAGATTTACTGGTCACAAGCTTGTCAGTGTTATTATTAAGCAATAAGGCACGGGAGGGGGGTGGGGGGTGGTTTATGGCCAATATATCATGGCTAAGGGCTGTTCATAAGCACAGCGCAACACAGAGTATATTGGCCAGATATCACACCCCCAAGAATATTGGCCATATATCACACCCCCAAATTGCCTTATTGCTATTATAAACTGGCTGCCAATGTAATAAGAGCAGTGAAAATACATGTTTGTCATACCCGTGATATATGGTCTGATTTACCACGGTTGTCAGCCAATCAGTATTAAGAGCTCGAACCACCCAGTTTGTAATTGCATTTCACTGTTCCAAAGAAGTTGAAAGATCTGTAATAGATTGTTTTACCCATATACTGTATATTGTGTTTCAGATAAATATTCAAGAATATAACATTGTGTCCATTGACAAATCCGTCCTCAAAACATAATTCCCCTCTCATATGGCTAATAAAGACTACTTAAAGTGAGTACACAGGGTGGCAGGTTAGTGGTTAGAGCGTTGGACTAGTAACCGGAAGGTTGCAAGTTCAAACCCCCGTAGCTGGCAAGTTACAAATCTGTCGTTCTGCCCCTGAACAGGCAGTTAACCCACTGTTCCTAGGCAGTCATTGAAAATAAGAATTTGTTCTTAACTGACTTAAATAAAGGTAAAATAAAAAAATTACTCACAGTATCAACGTGGTCCTGTATCACTCAGTTTATAGAGCATGGAGTTGCAATGGGTTTGGTTCCTGCTGGGGCCACCAATACAAAAATACTACTGTAAGTCACTTAGGATAAAAGCATATATTTAGGATAAATGGCATATATTATTATGCCATTTATTGCTATATATTATTGTTACCCATCCATCTCTAACTCGACCTAAGTCGTATCATTTCACAAACCCTGAAGTCATCAACACTCATATAGGTAATTTGAAAGAAATTATGTTTGAAGGATGCTCAATGCAAATAGGTCAAATGGTATATAATTGTACATCCAACATGAAGTATTCTGAGGTGATTCTCAGCACATAATGTTCTTCCCCTTTGTGGATACTTAAATAAGAAGAAACTGCAAAGCATACATCATCACACAGGAAGTTTCCTGCATTCTCCGGTCAGAAGTGCAGGGTAAGGAGAGGCAGAGCGGGCATCACTGAATTTCCTGTAGGCGGCAGGGCCTGGATAGCACAAGAATGATGAATTTCGCTGGAAAACCAGGCGTTAACTCTAGATTTCCCTCTGCAGACCGTGCTTCCCTTCTCCCTCTGCAGACCGTGCTTCCCTTCTCCCTCTGCAGACCGTGCTTCCCTTCTCCCTCTGCAGACCGTGCTTCCCTTCTCCCTCTGCAGACCATGCTTCTCTTTTCCCTCTGCAGACCGTGCTTCCCTTCTCCCTCTGCAGACCGTGCTTCCCTTCTCCCTCTGCAGACCGTGCTTCCCTTCTCCCTCTGCAGACCGTGCTTCCCTTCTCCCTCTGCAGACCGTGCTTCCCTTTTCCCTCTGCAGACCATGCTTCTCTTCTCCCTCTGCAGATCGTGCTTCTTTAAAGGGGCAGTTTGGCATTGGTACATCCATTTTTGGACTTTTAATGTAATGATGTATACTGTAAAGCCATTGATTCTTGAAGCTTAAAACTTATAAATGCCTCATGAGCTTAACTCAACTGTGTTACTCCATCAGACCCCAAAATATAAGCTTGTTTTACTCCACTGTTTATTAACAATGTAATTGTAAACAAACACTGTAGATAATGTTGATATGATGCATGGTCAGTCCTCCTGATGCATGGTCAACCATAGCTCCGTCAATTAGTTTGAGAGTGGTTACATTTCTCCAGCCCCATCCCTCAGCTGTTTAGCAAAATTTATGTTGATGTTGTTTGAACTGCAGTTTATCCCTTTAAAACAATTCAACTCTAAGGAGGTTGACAGACCTCTATTAGTATTATAATAAAGCGTTTTCCAAAGCAGTGTCTTTTAAAGATGCAGAAGGTAGGCACTGATGTGGTACACTTTTGATGTTTTATGAAGACATTTGCTTCCTTTGTCATGTGTTACGTTACGTCCAAGGTGGGTGACAATAGGCAAAGGGAGGGGAACCCACTTCATTCAGCTGCCAAATCATCCACAAGGCACCTTTTTTCATTAGGAAGACCTTAGCCTGTTTGCTAGCAACACGACACCAGAATGATACGCCATATAAACAAATTAAAACCTATGCTAACACCACAGATGTGTCGAAAGCTGCATCATTACCACTAGAACAGAGGGCACGATCAAAGCGTATGATTGCTCAGAAACGGTGGTCCCATGTTGCTTGGTCTATCCTGAGCTTCATGGTCTGTTGTCCTATGTTTCATGGTCTGTTTTCTGGAATTCCTTGTTCTGTCATCCTGACTTTCATGGTCTGTTGTCCTGAGTTCCTTGGTCTGTGGTCCTGACTTTCGTGGTCTGTCGTCCTGAATTTCCTGGTCTGTCGTCCTGACTTTCATATTCTGTTGTCTGTAATTCCTTGGTCTGTCGTCCTGACTTTCATGGTCTGTCGTCCTGACTTTCACGGTCTGTTGTCCTGAGTTGCATGGTCTGTTGTACTGAATTCCTTGGTCTGTCGTCCTGACTTTCACGGTCTGTTGTCCGGAATTCCTTGGTCTGTCGTCCTGACTTTCATGCTCTGTCGTCATGACTTTCATGCTCTGTCGTCCTGACTTTCATGGTCTGTTGTCCTGAGTTGCATGGTCTGTCGTCCTGACTTTCATGATCTGTCATCCTGACTTTCATGGTCTGTTGTCCTTTTCATGGTCTGTCATCCTGAATTTCATCGTCTGTCGCCCTGAATTTCATGGTCTGTCGTCCGGAATTCCTTGGTCTGTCGTCCTGACTTTCATGGCCAGTTGTCCTCAGTTTCATGGTCTATGATCCTAAATTTCATGGTCTGTTGTCCTGACTCTCCTGATCTGTTGTTCTGAGTTTCATGGCCTGTTGTCCTGACTTTAATGACCAGTTGTCCTCAGTTTCATGTTCTGTTGTCCTGACTTTCATGGTCTGTCATCCTGACTTTCATGGCCTGTTGTCCTGACTTTCATGGTCTGTTGTCCTGACTTTCATGGCCAGTTGTTCTGAGTTTCATGGTCTGTTGTCCTGAGTTTCATGGTCTGTCGTCCTGAGTTTCATGGTCTGTTGTCCGGAATTACTCAGTTTGCCGTCTTGACTTTCATGGTCTGTCGTCCTGACTTTCATGGTCTGTTGTCCTGAGTTGCATGGTGTGTTGTCTTGAGTTCTTTTGTCTGTCGTCTTGACTTTCATGGTCTGTTGTCCCGAGTTCCTTGGACTGTCGTCCTGACTTTCGTGGTCTGTCGTCCCTGAATGTCATGGTCTGTCGTCCTGAATTTCATGGTCTGTCATCCTTAATTTCATGGTCTGTCGTCCTGACTTTCATAGTGTGTTGTCCGGAATTTCTTGGCCAAGTGTCCTGAGTTTCATGGCTTTTTGTCCTGGCTTTCATGGCCAGTTGTCCTGAGTTTCATGGTTTGTTGTCCCGAGTTCCTTGGACTGTCGTCCTGACTTTCGTGGTCTGACGTCCCGAATTTCCTGGTCTGTCGTCCCGAATTTCCTGGTCTGTCGTCCTGAATGTCATGGTCTGTCGCCCTGAATTTCATGGTCTGTCATCCTTAATTTCATGGTCTGTCGTCCTGACTTTCATAGTGTGTTGTCCGGAATTTATTGGCCAAGTGTCCTCTGAGTTTCATGGCTTTTTGTCCTGACTTTCATGGCCAGTTGTCCTGAGTTTCATGGTCTGTTGTCCTGAGTTTCCTGGTCTGTCGTCCTGAGTTTCATGGTCTGTCATCCTGACTTTCATGGTCTGTCGTCCTAACTTTCATGGTCTGTTGTCCTGAGTTGCATGGTCTGTTGTCTTAAGTTCCTTAGTCTGTCGTCCTGACTTTCATGGTCTGTTGTCCTGAGTTGCATGGTCTGTTGTCTTAAGTTCCTTAGTCTGTCGTCTTGACTTTCATGGTCTGTCGTCCTGAGTTTCATGGTCTGTCATCCTGACTTTCATGGTCTGTCATTCTGACTTTCATGGTCTATTGTCCGGAATTCCTTGGTCTGTCGTCCTGACTTTCATGGTCTGTTGTCCTGAATTTCATGGTCAGTTGTCCTGTGTTTCTTGGTCAGTTGTCCTCAGTATCATGTTCTGTTGTTCTGACTTTCATGGTCTGTTGTCCTGAGTTTCATGGTCAGTTGTCCTCAGTTTCATGGTCTGTTGTCCTGATTTGACAACAGTTTCATGTTCTGTTGTCCTCAGTTTCATGTTCTGTTGTCCTGAGTTTCATGTTCTGTTGTCCTCAGTTTCATGTTCTGTTGTCCTCAGTTTCATGTTCTGTTGTCCTGAGTTTCATGTTCTGTTGTCCTGACTTTCATGGTCTATCATCCTGACTTTCATGGCCTGTTGTCCTGACTTTCATGGTCTGTTGTCCTGACTTTCATGGCCAGTTGTTCTGAGTTTCATGGTCTGTTGTCCTGAGTTTCATGGTCTGTCGTCCTGAGTTTCATGGTCTGTTGTCCGGAATTACTCAGTTTGCCGTCTTGACTTTCATGGTCTGTCGTCCTGACTTTCATGGTCTGTTGTCCTGAGTTGCATGGTGTGTTGTCTTGAGTTCTTTTGTCTGTCGTCTTGACTTTCATGGTCTGTTGTCCCGAGTTCCTTGGACTGTCGTCCTGACTTTCGTGGTCTGTCGTCCCAAATTTCCTGGTCTGTCGTCCTGAATGTCATGGTCTGTCGTCCTGAATTTCATGGTCTGTCATCCTTAATTTCATGGTCTGTCGTCCTGACTTTCATAGTGTGTTGTCCGGAATTTCTTGGCCAAGTGTCCTGAGTTTCATGGCTTTTTGTCCTGACTTTCATGGCCAGTTGTCCTGAGTTTCATGGTTTGTTGTCCCGAGTTCCTTGGACTGTCGTCCTGACTTTCGTGGTCTGACGTCCCGAATTTCCTGGTCTGTCGTCCCGAATTTCCTGGTCTGTCGTCCTGAATGTCATGGTCTGTCGCCCTGAATTTCATGGTCTGTCATCCTTAATTTCATGGTCTGTCGTCCTGACTTTCATAGTGTGTTGTCTGGAATTTATTGGCCAAGTGTCCTCTGAGTTTCATGGCTTTTTGTCCTGACTTTCATGGCCAGTTGTCCTGAGTTTCATGGTCTGTTGTCCTGAGTTTCCTGGTCTGTCGTCCTGAGTTTCATGGTCTGTCATCCTGACTTTCATGGTCTGTCGTCCTAACTTTCATGGTCTGTTGTCCTGAGTTGCATGGTCTGTTGTCTTAAGTTCCTTAGTCTGTCGTCCTGACTTTCATGGTCTGTTGTCCTGAGTTGCATGGTCTGTTGTCTTAAGTTCCTTAGTCTGTCGTCTTGACTTTCATGGTCTGTCGTCCTGAGTTTCATGGTCTGTCATCCTGACTTTCATGGTCTGTCATTCTGACTTTCATGGTCTATTGTCCGGAATTCCTTGGTCTGTCGTCCTGACTTTCATGGTCTGTTGTCCTGAATTTCATGGTCAGTTGTCCTGTGTTTCTTGGTCAGTTGTCCTCAGTTTCATGTTCTGTTGTTCTGACTTTCATGGTCTGTTGTCCTGAGTTTCATGGTCAGTTGTCCTCAGTTTCATGGTCTGTTGTCCTGATTTGACAACAGTTTCATGTTCTGTTGTCCTCAGTTTCATGTTCTGTTGTCCTGAGTTTCATGTTCTGTTGTCCTCAGTTTCATGTTCTGTTGTCCTCAGTTTCATGTTCTGTTGTCCTGAGTTTCATGTTCTGTTGTCCTGAGTTTCATGTTCTGCTGTCCTGAGTTTCGTGTTCTTTTGTCCTCAGTTTCATGGTCTGTTGTCCTGACTTTCATGTTCTGTTGTCCTGAGTTTCATGTTCTGTTGTCCTCAGTTTCATGTTCTGTTGTCCTGAGTTTCATGTTCTGTTGTCCTCGGTTTCATGTTCTGTTGTCCTGAGTTTCGTGTTCTTTTGTCCTCAGTTTCATGTTCTGTTGTCCTGGGTTTCATGTTCTGTTGTCCTGAGTTTCATGTTCTGTTGTCCTCAGTTTCATGTTCTTTTGTCCTGAGTTTCATGTTCTGTTGTCCTCAATTTCATGTTCTGTTGTCCTGAGTTTCGTGTTCTTTTGTTCTCAGTTTCATGTTCTGTTGTCCTGGGTTTCATGTTCTGTTGTCCTGAGTTTCATGTTCTGTTGTCCTCAGTTTCATGTTCTTTTGTCCTGAGTTTCATGTTCTGTTGTCCTCAATTTCATGTTCTGTTGTCCTGAGTTTCGTGTTCTTTTGTTCTCAGTTTCATGTTCTGTTGTCCTGAGTTTCATGTTCTGTTGTCCTGAGTTTCATGTTCTGTTGTCCTGAGTTTCATGTTATGTTGTCCTGAGTTTCATGTTCTGTTGTCCTCAGTTTCATGTTCTGTTGTCCTGAGTTTCATGTTCTGTTGTCCTGAGTTTCATGTTCTGTTGTCCTGAGTTTTGAAGAATCAGTGGGACCTTGTGTCTGCTTCATGCTTACCAGTATACGGTGTCCATATTAGGACAGCCTCAGTCTCAGCACAAGCCACAACTCAGACAAAGGTCTCATTACTAAAACAAAGACTGAACACCAGCTGGGAGAGCTAGCACAGTGTTTCTTGACTTATGAAGGTACTAGACTGTTGATACAGTGCCATCTTTTATACAATGTGTATGCATTTTTTGATGAAGTTATACTGTATCTCTACTCACAAGGGTTCTGCCCATATGACACATGAAATAATATGTGGGTGAACCTTTTGTGAGAAATGGCTTTGACAGACAAATTCATTTATTCTATTATTTGTTTGATATGTTTTTAGGAAAAGACCGCCCTCGATGTGACAGCCCTCGATGCAATTAAATTGAATTAATTAATTTGTGTTAGCAGCTTGTCTATGCGAATGTACGTGTGTAGACATGTATGAAACTGCATGAATCCCTCTACTATGAAAGATTACATAAAAAATATTTCAGTATAATGATTTTTTTTCACCTGAGGACTAAACCGAGTCGTGTGTTCCTCATCAATATGCAGTGATAGCTTTTTTTCAAACATTTCAGCAGAAAGTATGGGTACATCCTCAATTTGAACTGCATTCACACCAACTTTAACAATGGAAGTAGAGCAGGCTCTTATTTGTCTCGCCTCACATTTTCAATGAAAGTTAATCTAACAATTGCTTATAAAATTTGAATAAGTCTCATAACTCCTTTTGGGGTAAGAAAACAATTCGAATGAGGTTAACATTTTGTGAAACTATCCCCCTCTCCTCTCCTTCATCTGCACTGAGGTAAAATGACTAAAACAAAAGCGCGTTCTTGGTACATAACACCAGCATCCTCTCAATGCTCCTGTGTTTTCAGATCCGTGCAGATGAAGGAGAGAAGGCATTCCCTGTTGTCCTTTGTGTTAGCTGCTTTAGGAAAATTAATTCTTTAAAGGTCAATCTGCAGTTCAAACAACATCACGCCCTGGCCATAGAGAGGCTTTTTATTCTCTATTTTGGTTAGGTCAGGGTGTGACTAGGGTGGGCGTTCTATGTTCTTTTTTCTATGTTTTTGTTTTTCTTTGTTTTTGGCCGGGTATGGTTCTCAATCAGGGACAGCTCTTAGGCAGCCTGTTTTCCCACAATGGGTTGTGGGTATTTATTTTCTGTTTAGTGTTTTTGTTGCACCTTACAGAACTGTTTGTTTGTCGGTTTGTTGTTTTTGTTCAGTATTCATCTTTATTAAAATTATTATGAATACGTACCACGCTGCACTTTGGTCCTCTTCTCCTTCTCCCGACAACAATCGTTACAAACTATTCTAGTTTACCAAAATGAATGTTTTGATAAACCACTGTTTTAATAAACAGTAATTGAACTCCACAGGTATGCTGGCCCATGTTGAGTCAAATTTTTTCCACAGTTGTGTCAAGTTGGTTGGATGTCCTTTGGGTGATGGACCATGCATGATACACAAGGGAAACGGTTGAGCGTGAAAATCTCTGCAGCGTTGCAGTTCTTAACACACTCAAACCGGTGCGCCTGGCACCTACTACCATACCCTTTTCAGAAGCACTTCAATCTTTTGTCTTGCCCATTCCCCCTCTGAATGGCATACATACACCATCCATGTCTTAATTGTCTCAAAGCTTAAAAATCCTTCTTTAAACTGTCTCCTCCCCTTCATCTACACTGATTGAAGTGGATTTATCAAGTGAAATCAATAAGGGATAATAGCTTTCACCTGGATTCACCTGGTCAGTCTGTCATGGAAAGAGATGTTTTGTACACTTAGTGTATATAATTAATTTAAAAGTCAAAAAATGAATGTACAAATCCCAGATTGTCCCACACTGTGCCATCAACACCCGACACAGCAGGCCTCCACAATTAATATGAGGGAAAGAGGAGAGATCATAGAGGGTGACAGGACCAAATTGGAGTTAATTTAATTTATGCTGTGGCCTCTGTAGAAATGAGGCAATACATCCTGTGGCTGTTTGAAGACTGTGGTTGTTCACTTTTAATTGAATTTCAAACCATAGAAAAACAGAATGGTACACAGTATAGCTGATGTTGTCCCTCATTGCTATTAGGTGGTGAGCCTCATCAGGAAGTGTGTGTGTGTGTGTGTGTGTGTGTGTGTGTGTGTGTGTGTGTGTGTGTGTGTGTGTGTGTGTGTGTGTGTGTGTGTGTGTGTGTGTGTGTGTGTGTGTGTGTGTGTGTGTGTGTGTGTGTGTGTGTGTGTGTGTGTGTGTGTGTGTGTGTGTTTGTGTGCACATGGTGTGTGTACAGTGACGCTCCAGTGTAATATTACCACCTTTCAGTCATAGCTGCCCTCACAGAGTAATGGCTTCAAGCTCTCAACTATAGAGACAATATTCCTATTTGACTATTACGCATAGGTTAAAGTTTCCATCACTGTGACGGATTTCTGTCATATAGAGTTCAACATTTTGGGTGGTGTTAATGCACTGCTGTAGTAACAGTCTCGGTTTGAACATCAACTGAGGTACATTGCAATTGACCTGATGGGACTTCGGTCTCAGTGGGTTTCTGATATTGGCACTGAATAAGGGCAGTGATGGAAGGAGGAGAGCTCTGGACCAATGCCCAAACCGCTTTGGAAAGTGAGCCTTGTTGAAACAGCAGGTAAATAGATATGGATTTTCAGGTCCCAGACTGGATCAGCTGCAGATGGGAGGCAATTAAATCCAAAGTAGTGCCACTGGATCGGAGTAGGGGGAGGGTTGATGTTGTTGTGGCTTGTGGCTTGGACTTTGAGCAAATGCTTGGACTTCCACTATTTTCTAAAACTAGAAGGGATTAGTTTGACCTCTGGTCTAGAAACCAATCAAACCAAGTCAAGTAGTATCATGTACTATCCGTGGCATCATGTCTTGTGTTATGTGTGTCATCATGTCTTGTATTATGGATGTCATCATGTCTTGTGTTATGGGTGTCATCATGTCTTGTATTATGGATGTCATCATGTCTTGTGTTATGGGTGTCATCGTGTCTTGTGTTATGGGTGTCATCGTGTCTTGTGTTATGGGTGTCATCGTGTCTTGTGTTATGGGTGTCATCGTGTCTTGTGTTATGGGTGTCATCGTGTCTTGTGTTATGGGTGTCATCGTGTCTTGTGTTATGGGTGTCATCGTGTCTTGTGTTATGGGTGTCATCGTGTCTTGTGTTATGGGTGTCATCGTGTCTTGTGTTATGGGTGTTGTCGTGTCTTGTGTTATGGGTGTCGTCGTGTCTTGTGTTATGTGTGTCATCGTGTCTTGTGTTATGGGTGTCGTCGTGTCTTGTGTTATGGGTGTCATCGTGTCTTGTGTTATGTGTGTCATCGTGTCTTGTGTTATGGGTGTCATCGTGTCTTGTGTTATGGGTGTCATCGTGTCTTGTGTTATGGGTGTCATCGTGTCTTGTGTTATGGGTGTCATCGTGTCTTGTGTTATGGGTCTCATCGTGTCTTGTGTTATGTGTGTCATCGTGTCTTGTGTTATGTGTGTCAGCGTGTCTTGTGTTATGTGTGTCATCGTGTCTTGTGTTATGGGTGTCGTCGTGTCTTGTTTTATGGGTGTCATCATGTCTTGTGTTATGTGTGTCATCGTGTCTTGTGTTATGTGTGTCATCGTGTCTTGTGTTATGGGTGTCATCATGTCTTGTGTTATGTGTGTCATCATGTCTTGTGTTATGGGTGTCATCATGTCTTGTGTTATGTGTGTCATTGTGTCTTGTGTTATGTGTGTCATCGTGTCTTGTGTTATGGGTGTCATCATGTCTTGTGTTATGGGTGTCATTGTGTCTTATGTTATGTGTGTCATCGTGTCTTGTGTTATGGGTGTCATCATGTCTTGTGTTATGTGTGTCATCGTGTCTTGTGTTATGGGTGTCATCATGTCTTGTGTTATGGGTGTCATCGTGTCTTGTGTTATGTGTGTCATCGTGTCTTGTGTTATGTGTGTCATCGTGTCTTGTGTTATGTGTGTCATTGTGTCTTGTGTCATGTGTGTCATCGTGTCTTGTGTTATGGGTGTCATCGTGTCTTGTGTTATGGGTGTCATCGTGTCTTGTGTTATGTGTGTCATCGTGTCTTGTGTTATGGATGTCATCAAATAATCTGAGATGCAAAAACCAGCACACAGGAAGAATTGTTCCCTCATGCCCTGTTTTCCGATGGACGTATGTTTTGTTATGGATGTTGAGAGAGATTAGAAAGGAATGGAAGACACTAATAGAAGACTATTATGACTGTGCTTTCCCCTCTGTAAACTTACAGGAAACAAAGTTATGTACTGGGTATAATTCATCGAATCCACTATTGTTTTCCCACAGGTCAACGGGACAGAAATTGAATATGAGTTTGAAGAAATCACACTAGAGCGGGTGAGTTGATGCACACAGTCTGAAAGGACTCTATTTAAAAGAACCCAGCGAGGACTGCAGTCATTGAAATTGAATGAGGGACGGTCATCTCAGTCATTGAAATTGAATGAGGGACAGTCATCTCAGTCATTGAAATTGAATGAGGGACGGTCATCTCAGTCATTGAAATTGAATGAGGGACGGTCATCACAGTCATTGAAATTGAACGAGGTATGCTCATCACAGTCATTGAAATTGAACGAGGTATGCTCATCACAGTCATTGAATTTGAACGAGGTATGCTCATCACAGTCATTGAAATTGGACGAGGTATGCTCATCACAGTCATTGAAATTGAACGAGGTATGCTCATCACAGTCATTGAAATTGAACGAGGTATGCTCATCACAGTCATTTCCCATAAAGGGCATCATAATCTAGCGTAGTCGTTAAATGCGACAGGCAGGATACGTTAATAGGCCAAGTTAAGAGGCAGCTGCTGCATACTGTACTGTAGGTAAACTGTAGGTGAGTGTGTTTAAAGTCACTGTTAGTCACCAAACTACCTCTGCCACATATGTTTCAAAACGTCTTGACCCCACAGATAAACAAACAAAAAAAAGAAGCTATCTGACACAATTTTGAAGCTGTTGGAGAAGCTAGATGAATTCAAAAACTGCCAAAGACACAGTAACCCCAGGCTGAAGAAAGGGTTTCCAGTTTCATGCACCAATTTAAAATTAAAATGGGAATGCCGTCATAATTTGTTATTCCGTTATCCAAACTAAAACAGGAACCTGTTTTACTTTCCACTGAAGCAAATTGATCTCAGCCAGACAAGCTCAATAACACAAACATCAAAGTCCTGTGGGTGTTTTGAGCAGGCCAGGTCTTAATTGGGACATAGCATTTGCATGAGAACAGCCAGGGAGAGCATCCTCAAGGCTCAATGGTGATAAGAGGATTAGCTTGGCTGTCAAAGACATTTTGACTACTGGAAAAGAATCCTCATGACCCTAAACAATGCATTACAATAGGGAAAGGTCAGATCAGTCAAAGGAAGGGAAAAGTCATCCAAAAGCGGAGCCTTGAGCCTTTGGTGCAAACTGCACAGCTCACCCTCAGGGGCAAAAGCAGACATAAACAGTGGCTTTGGGGCTAATGCTAATGCTATGTCTGTGCTATTCAGGCTTCACGCCACAGGACCCTGTATCTATGCTCTCCACTCCCATTGCCCTAGCTAGCCAATGGGCTGTGATTATGAGTGCACTTGAGTGAGCTAGCTATCATCACTTCCATCTCATCTCAGCCTGATTGAGTTCTGTTTGTATTTATGGAGAGGGAAGCTTCCCCTGAGGGAGATCAGTGGCCATTGTATTCACCATGCCCGCAGCTCAGCCTGCAGGGTCAGTGGATATTTAGTCAAGAGATGCCCCTACTCCCATCAGTTAGCAATTTAATCAAAGCGTCCACATTCATTTTGTAAGTGTCAAGGGGGATTTGGCTCATAAAACCGATGGAGCTGGGTTGTTGGCATTTGAGAATGATGCATTTTCTGCCTCAGCCTCTGTATTGTGTTTACTTGTTATGAAGTCATACAAATCGAAAATAAAAAGTGAATCCTGTGAACCCGAAAATTAAGTAAAACAGTTTTTGTCAATTTACTTTTTTCAAACTAAAAATGAAATATTGACTTGTGTTATATGTTTATTTCACTTTCAAATAGTTTATTTAGGAATTATTATTTTTTGCTATAAAAGTATGTTTTCGGACATATTTCTAGTACTAGAAATTGTTTGTTCGTATTAGTTTTCAGTAAGTTGGGGGCGTGCATAATGCAAATTAGACAGAATGTGGAATTCTGGGAAAACATGCACCTACAAGAGAATTGCTAAATTGTCAAATTATTTTAAAGGTAGAGTCAGTGATGCACAATGTAAACAGCAGTGTCAGGCTGACTTCCTGATACACAAGCATGAGGCTAAACTTCTCTGCTGTTGCTGTTCACGTGGCAGCAGATTGAAGAATACCAGCAAAACAGAAATTGTATTTTTATGTTGTATGTAATTTAGGCTAGGATACAGTTTAACATTATAAAGGAATAGAAGTGTAAAAGTACTGGTAGATGTTTTATTAATTGTTCTTCATGCTCTATAGGGGAACTCAGGGTTGGGTTTCAGCATCGCTGGAGGAACAGATAACCCCCATATCGGTGATGACCCAGGGATCTTCATCACCAAGATTATCCCTGGTGGCGCGGCAGCAGAGGATGGCCGGTTAAGGTGAGTGCTATGGATTGAGCCCTTTACAAATGAACACTTCACTCAAGACATTGAGATAGCAATTATACAAGAGCATTTTGCTGTCAGAATGAATTTGAACTTTTATTTTTTATTTAACCTTTATTTAACTACGCAAGTCAGTTAAGAACAAATTCTTATTTTACAATGATGGCCGACCCCGGACGATGCTGGGCCAATTGTGCGCCACCCTTTGGGACCCCCGATCACGGCCAGTTGTGACACAGCCCGGGAACGAACCAGGGTCTGTAGTGACACCTCTAGCACTGAGATCCAGTGCCTTAGACCGCTTCGCGACTCGGGAGCCTATGGATGGCTCGTGGACTCTCGCCCATCATTTGATCTAAGTGCCTTCAGAAAGTATTCATACCCCTTGATATATTCCACATTTCGTTGTGTTACAGCCTGAATTCAAAATTGATTAAATATATTTTTTTACCTCATAATGACAAAGTGAAAACATGTTTTTAGAAATTGTAGCAAATTTGATTAAAATTAAATACAGAAATATCTCATTTACATAAGTATTAACACCCCTGAGTCAATGCATGTTAGAATCAGCCTTGGCAGTGATTACAGCTGTGAGTCTTCCTGGGTAAGTCTCTAAGAGTTTTGACCATTATTATTTTCAAAATGTTCAAGCTCTTTCAAATTGATTGTTGAACATTGCTAGACAACCATTTTCAAATCTTGCCATAGATTTTCAAGCAGATTCAATTCAAAACGGTAACTCGGCCATTCAGGAACGTTCACTGCCTTCTTGGTAAGCAACGCCAGTGTAGATTTGACCTTGTGTTTTAGGTTATTGTCCTGCTGAATGGTGAATTCATCTCCCAGTGTCTGGTGGAAAGCAGACTGAACCAGGTTTTCATCTAGGATGTTGACTGTTCTTTCGTTTACTTTTTTATCCTAAAAAACTCCCCAGTCCTTAATGATTACAAGCATACTCATAACATGATACAGTCACCACTATGCTTGAAATTATGGAGTGTTAGTCAGTAATGTGTTGTATTGGATTTTCCCCAAACGTTACACATTGCATTCAGGACAAAAAGTTAATTGCTTTGCCACATTTTTTTGCAGTATTGCTTTAGTGCCTTGTTGCAGACAGGATGCATGTTTTTGAATGTTTTTATTCTGTACAGGGTCCTTTTTTTCCACTCTCACTCTGCCAGGTTAATATTGTGGAGTAACTACAATTTTGTTGTATCACAGCATTAAACTCTGTAACTCTTTTAAAGTCACCATTTGCCTCATGGTGAAATCCCTGAGCGGTTTCCTTCCTCTCCGGCAACTGAGTTAGGAAGGACACCTGTATATTTGTAGTGACTGGGTATGTTGATACACCATACAAAGTGTAATTAATATCTTCATCATGCTCAAACGGATATTCAATGTCTGCTTTTTTTTACCCATCTACCAATACTAACTTTTCTTTGCGAGGCATTGGAAAACCTCCCTGGTCTTTGTTGTTGAATCTGTGTTTAAAGTTTGCTGTTCAACTGCGGGAACTTACAGATAATTGTATAAAAAATCATGTTATTTACTCCTGAACTTATTTAAGCTTGCCATAACAAAGGGGTTGAATACTCAAATTGAATTCATTTGTAACATTTTGAAAAACATTATTCCACTTTGACCTTATGAGGTATTGTGTGTAGGCCAGTGTCAAAATGTCTCAGTTTAATCAATTTTAAATTCCGGCTGTAACACAAAAAACTGTGTAACAAGTCAAGGGGTGTAACAAGTCAAGGGGAATACTTTCTGAAGGCACTGTATACAGTTGAAGTCGGAAGTTTACATACACTTAGGTTGGAGTCATTTAAACTTGTTTTTCAACCACTCCACAAATTTCTTGTTAACAAACTATAGTTTTGGCAAGTCGGTTAGGACATCTACTACTACACAAGTCATTTTTCCAACAATTGTTTACAGATTATTTCACTTAATTCACTGTATCACAATTCCAGTGGGTCAGAAGTTTACATACACTAAGTTGACTGTGCCTTTAAACAGCTTGGAAAATTCTAGAAAATGATGTCATGGCTTTAGAAGCTTCTGATAGGCTAATTGACATAATTTGAGTCAATTGTAGGTGTACCTGTGGATGTATTTCAATGCCACCCTTCAAACTCAGTGCCTCTTTGCTTGACATCACTGGAAATCAAAAGAAATCAGCCAAGACCTCAGAAAATAAATTGTAGACCTCCACAAGTCTGGTTCATCCTTGGGAGAAATTTCCAAATGCCTGAAGATACCACGTTCATCTGTACAAACAATAGTACGCAAGTATAAACACCGTGGGACCACGCAGCCGTCATACCGCTCAGGAAGGAGACGCGTTCTGTCTCTTAGAGATGAACATACGTTGGTGCGAAAAGTGCAAATCAATCCCAGAATAACAGCAAAGGACCCTGTGAAGATGCTGGAGGAAACAGGTACAAAAGTATCTGTATCCACAGCAAAACGAGTCCTAAATCGACATAATCTGAAAGGCCGCTCAGCAAGGAAGAAGCCACTGCTCCAAAACCACCATAAAAAGCCAGACTACAACTGCACATGGGGACAAAGATCGTATATTTTGGAGAAATGTCCTCTGGTCTGATGAAACAAAAATAGAACTGTTTGGCCATAATGACCATTGTTATGTTTGGAGGAAAAAGGGGGAGTTTTGCAAGCCCACGAACACCTTCTCAACCGTGAAGCGGTTGGGAGCATCATGTTGTGGGGGTGCTTTGCTGCAGGAGGGACTGGTGCACGAAATAGATGGCGTCATGAGGAAGGGAAAATTATGTGGATATATTGTTAGCAACATCTCAAAACATCAGTCAGGAAGTTAAAGCTTGGTCACAAATGGGTCTTCCAAATGGACAATAACCCCAAGCATACTTCCAAAGTTGTGGCAAATTGGCTTAAGGACAACAAAGTCAAGGTATTGGAGTGGCCATCACAAAGCCATGACCTCAATCCTATAGAAAATATGTGGGCAGAACTGAAATGGGTTTGCGAGCAAGGAGGCCTACAAACCTGACTCAGTTACACTAGCTCTGTCAGGAGGAATGGGCCAAAATTCACCCAACGTATTGTGGGAAGGTTGTGGAAGGCTACCCAAAACATTTGACCCAAGTTAAACAATTTAAAGGCAATGCTACCAAATACTAATTGAGTGTATGTAAACTTCTGACCCACTGGGAATATGATGAAAGAAATAAAAGCTGAAATAAATGATTCTCTCTACTATTATTCTGACATTTTACATTCTTAAAGTAAAGTGGTGACCCTAACTGACCGAAAATAGGGACTTTTTACGAGGATTAAATGTCAGGAATTGTGAAAAACTGAGTTTAAACGTATTTGGCTGAGGTGTATGTAAACTTCCGACTTCAACTGTATACCCACAGTAGTAAAACATGTAAACTTCTGACCCACTGGGAATTTTTACTAGGATTAAATGTCAGGAATTGTGAAATACGGAGTTTAAATGTGTTTGGCTAAGGTGTATGTAAACTTCTGACTTCAACTGTATATGCTATGTTTTGAAGGCTCTATCATGTAATGGATAGGCTGAAAGGGTTCGTTTTCAGATTTTCCCCCAAATGTTATCTTACTTTGAGAGCTATTCCTTGACCATTTGTTCCGTAAATCTACCATTCACATTGTCTTTGTTCGTCATGTTAGTCGTTTGGGTTAACGTTAACGCTTCATTGGATTGCATTTATTCCCGAAACTATCCCTAAACACCCCAATATAAATCTCACATGTGGTACTATGGCAGACTATATGCTATAACAGTATTACTCCTTGTAGAAGTCATTTGAGCCTACTTGAATGCAGAGCCAAACGAAAGTCTTCTTTAAGAGGTGGTGGGTAAATAATCTGTTCTAGATTCGGTGTGAGTCAAGAGAGAAATGTCACTTAGAGAAGCAATTACATGCTCTCCCTGTTTTACCCTTGCCTGACTTTGGGGAGCTCTGCTCAGCTTTGGATAAATCACACTGGCGTGTCCAATGAATGTTTTGTTTTCTAAGATGTGCACAGGGACTAATGCATTAGTGGGAAAGGCCTACCGTCTCAAAGACACAATGGGTTTTGACACTGTTTAAGTATTATAGTCAGGCACACTTCTCCTCTTGTGGTAATTTATTCACTGCACAGTCCGGGGAATGTAGCATAACATTACTTATTCTAAGCACATTGTTGCTCTTACGTTGTAGCTGAATGTAAATAGGAAATACTCAAACGCTTTTCTCTGGGAGCACTCTACAAAACTTAAGACTTTTGGGATGCTTAGAGAACCACTTCGTTAGCAAGATAACAGAAACTAAAAGGGAAGTTCAGGATTTGACAACTTGATGTTCGATGATTCCGCAACCTGAAAGTAGTCTATGGGCCAAGAGAAACTATCATCCATGCTTCCGTTTTCTTTAACCAGCCGCTACAAACACCAGTTATCTTTAGCAACCTCTAGCTGACAATCAATGGATGTGGTAGGGGCAATCGTGCAATCTTTTTTTTGTGTGGGGGGGGGGGGGGGGGGGAATAAAATGTTTTATCAGAGTTGAGGAGTAACGGATTACATGTAATCTAAGTAATGCCACTTTAATAATGTCTACATATCTTACATTACTTATATTACTCATATCACATGTATATACTGTATTGAGACCCAATTTCTGGACATTTTAATAAATGGATCACTAGGCACTTTAAACAATGCCACTTTAAATAATGCCACTTTAATAATGTTTATATTTCTTACATTACTCATATCAAATGTATATACTGTATTTTATACCATTTACTGCACCTTGCCTATGCCGCTCGGCCATCGCCCATCCATATACTTTTATGTTCATATTTTCATTCACCCCTTCAGATTTGTGTGTATTAGGTAGTTGTTGGGAATTGTTAGATTACTTGTTAGATATTACTGCACTGTTGGAACTAGAAGCACAAGCATTTCGCTACACTCAAATTAACATCTGCTAACCATGTGTATGTGACCAATAACATTTGATTTGATGTAAGGGATTACAAAAAAACAGTAACTGTAATCCGTTACCAGCAAAAATATTGTAATCAGATTACAGATACTTTTGAAAAACTAGATGATTACTTCGAGGATGACTTTGAAATTCAGAAAGGATGTTTGCGATAAAAAATATTTGACACTTCTCTGTTTTCTCAATGACATTCAAAGCAGCATTGAAAAAAGGCGCAAGTTTAAGTTTGTTACACCTGAGCGAGTCTGACCACAAGTCAGAGACCACTATAATGACACACCAAATGTGTTTGATGGATCACGGGAAAGGAGCAAGAATAGGCTTTTGTAGGCTACAGTCCAAACTATGTCTTCCAATGGTGTGACTGCTGTCGGCATCCAAAGATTATCCAATTTCAATAAACGCTTGGAGGTAAGGATGACAGCAGTGGTGTAGTCTACGGTGATACGAATATAACTTATTATTGATATCTACATAGCGCATTGATGTGAATCACACTGCTGCTCTCTCATTTAGCTATTTGCGCCTCACGGATTGTGGTTGTTGTGGATGGCTGTTAACAAATCTAAATATCTATTTGAAACCAATAATGGTTGAATTCAAGAAGTTGAATCTACCTTTCAGTCATTGTTTTTCTAACCAGGGGACAGCCAGTGAAAAATGCACTCTTGCAACAGCTGCATAGTGCAAATCCCAGCCTATGAAATAAAAGTGTGGCTTTTAGACTTAAAGGGGCAATCTGTAGTTGCTACATCCATTTTTGGACTTATAAATTATATATACACTACCGTTCAAAAGTTTGGGGTCACTTAGAAATGTCCTTAGAAAATTTTTAAAAATTGTCCATTAAAATAACATCAAATTGATCAGAAATACAGTGTAGACATTTTTGTAAATTACTATTGGTAGCTGGAAACAGCAGATTTTTTTTATGGAATATCTACATAGGCATACAGAGGCCCATTATCAGAAACCATCACTCCTGTGTTCCAATGGCACATTGTGTTAGCTAATCCAAGTTTATCATTTTAAAAGGCTAATTGATCATTAGAAAACCCCTATTTAATTATGTTAGCACAGCTGAAAACTGTTGTTCTGATTAAAGAAGCATTAAAACTGGCCTTCTTTAGACTAGTTGAGTATCTGGAACATCAGCATTTGTGGGTTCGATTACAGGCTCATAATGGCCAGAAACAAAAAACTTTGTTCTGAGAAATGAAAGCTATTCCATGCGAGAAATTGCCAAGAAACTGAAGATCTCGTACAACGTGGTGTACTACTCCCTTCACAGAACAGGGCAAACTGGCACTAACCAGAATAGAAAGAGGAGTGGAAGGCCCCGGTGCACAACTGAGCAAGAGCACAAGTACATTAGAGTGTCTAGTTTGAGAAACAAACACCTCACAAGTCCTCAACTGGCAGCTTCATTAAATAGTACCCGCAAAACACCAGTCTCAACGTCAACAGTGAAGAGAATCCAGGATTCTGACCTTCTAGGTAGAGTTCGTCTATCCAATGTCTGTGTTATTTTGCCCATGTTAATCTTTTCTTTTTATTAGCCAGTCTGAGATATGGCGTTTTCTTTACAACTCTGTTTTCTTTACAACTCCTCTATTGGAGGGATGCGACACCATTCTTCCACGATAAATTCCATAATTTGGTGTTTTGTTGATGGTGGTGGAAATCGCTGTCTCAGGCGCCGCTCCAGAATCTCCTATAAGTGTTCAATTGGGTTGAGATCTGGTGACTGAGACGGCCATGGCATATGGTTTATGTAATTTTCATGCTCATCAAACCATTCAGTGACCACTCGTGCCCTGTGGAAGAGGGCATCCTGGAAGAGCCCACTCCCATCAGGATAGAAATGATTCACCATAGGTTGGAGGTGATCCCTCAGAATGACATTTATTGAATGACATCCCTCAGAATGACATTTATTGTGCATTTATTGGTGTTCACCTTGTCTTCTAAGGGGTTGAGTGGAACTTGACCATGCCAGGAAAATGCACCCCACACCATAACAGAGCTGCCAGAACTCTCATTTACTTAAGTGCTTCCTTTATTTTGTCAGTTACCTGTAGTTTTAGTAAGCAGTAGGAAAGACATATTTTGGACACGGACAATTATATTTTTAGTTCAGAATGAAATACCTTTTTATGAAGCATATGGTGCAAACGTTTTGCTTTGCTGGGGTGTGTGCTAATGAATACACCCCAACTGTTCAGTAGTTAAACAGCTGTATAATAATCAGACATTCAACTTTGGGCATTGTACTGGAAATGCATATAGTGTACTTTCTGCAAACTAACAAAACTCACTGCTGACCAAGGCTTCATTCTGAGGATAAAAACACAGCTATTATACATGTGTAAATAGGCAGAATCTCTCGCTCTGCTTGAGTGTGTGTGTGTGTGTGTGTGTGTGTGTGTGTGTGTGTGTGTGTGTGTGTGTGTGTGTGTGTGTGTGTGTGTGTGTGTGTGTGTGTGTGTGTGTGTGTGTGTGTGTGTGTGTGTGTGTGTGTGTGTGTGTGTGTGTGTGTGTGTGTGCATAGGATCCCAGCTGGTCCCTTACAATGCGCCTCAGGAGAGTTCTGGCCTTAAACGCGGGGACATGGATATTTGTGGCCTCTCTTCACTGGGTCAAAGGCTAACACTGCAGCAGGGGCCCCCTGCCACACACACTCACACACGCACGCTCACACACAAATACTGTTTCCCAGGTTTGCACTCATGTTCCCATCCTCTTCCTTCCTTGCAGAGTGAATGACTGCATCCTGCGGGTGAATGATGCCGACGTGTCTGAGGTGTCCCACAGTAAGGCAGTGGAGGCCCTGAAGGTGGCTGGCTCTATCGTCAGGCTGTACGTTCGCCGGAGGAGACCCATGCTGGAAACTGTCATTGAAATCAAACTCATCAAAGGACCAAAAGGTTACTAAACTCCCTTTCCTTTGTTTGTCTATCTATAACCATGCACATCCAATATTCTTTGTTTTGTTCAGTATTTTATCATTGGGGGTTTTGTACCCACTTCTGTTGGCAGGAATTGAGACAAACCCACTGAAATCAATTTAACTTGCTACACTGGCCGCAGAAGCGGCACATCAGTGAAGCAGCAAAAACACAAGGTTCTCTTTGCTGAACCATCTTCTTACGCTTCAAATCTACTTTCTAGCGCTACAGTTGTCTGTAAAGTGTAACTTGCTGATACTTGTGGCTTGTGCTTGTGATCTGGAGGCAGCAGCCTACACCACTAAACCACCCTGGGCCACAACACATTCTTTTTCAACCTCCACCCTATTTCTCATCAGGGCTGGGCTTCAGCATCGCAGGAGGGGTGGGCAATCAGCACATCCCGGGGGACAACAGCATCTTTGTCACTAAGATCATAGATGGAGGTGCAGCACAGAAGGACCAGCGCTTGCAGGTTGGAGACCGGCTGCTTATGGTAAGTTACTGCAGCTTCACTACCCCTACCCTGCCCTGTCCTCATACCGCATAGGTGGACCACTAACATACTGTACTGTGAAAGCGTTGTAAACCTTCATAACAGATGTATTCAACATCATTCATAAGGGTTTTCAAAATAGAATAGTGATTTATTTATTTATATTTTAGCCATTTAGCAGACGCTCCTATCCAAAGCAACTAGGATTAAGTGCCTAGCTCAGGGACACATTGACAGATTTTTCACCTAGTTGGGCCGGGGATTCGAAGCAGCGATTTTGGTTACTGGCCCAACACTCCTAACCGCTAGGCTACCTGCCAACATTGTACAACGGAGGAGTGAATAGTGTTTCAGAAGGTTGTATACAATAAGATATACATTTATGTTGTATAATATATATATATATTTTTAAAGTTATTTAATGAGACTTTTATTTTTAATATCCTTATTAAGAATGTTTAATAAATGTGTTATGAAGGTTGTTATACAGTATAATTATTTCACAGTAATACACAAAGGTATTATGTTGTTGCAACACACCCTTTTTCAGAAGAGTGAGTTGCTTAACTGCAGGTTAATTCATCTAGCTACCTTCCTGCTGCCTCCAGCTCCGGAGGACCACAGCCATCGTAATCTGCATTTGGCAGCACCAAGTAGCATGATGTCGGTCTGGCATGTCAGGAGTGGAATACGAGGTTTAACCTGTGATTTTCTCCATGCTCTCTCCACCCCAACAGGTGAACAACTACACTCTGGAAGAGGTCTCCCACGAGGAGGCTGTAGCCATACTGAAGAACACTTCTGACGTTGTGTACCTGAAGGTGGGCAAGCCCACCAGTGTTTACTTATCAGATCCCTATGGGCCACCTGATATCACGCACTGTGAGTTTGTCACCTCTTTTTCACCGCTCTACCCACCCGTGCTCCGGCGTGAAGTTTCCACCAGCAGCAGATCTAGGATCAGCTTCCCCTTCCCCCATCCTGACCTTAAGTGGGGGGCAGTGCAAAACTGACCCAAGATCACCGCCTAGTGGCAACTTTACCCTAGTTCCCCACCTGTAGAGAGACAATTTTAGTTTGTAGTCCGAATAGTGTACAAGAGACCAACACTTAAATGGCAGATTAAACCTGTATGAGTAACCTCTACTGTTCTAGATCAGGGCAGTAATCTTTCACTTTGCAAATGAATGTTTTGTTTCACTCTGATGCAGCATGTTTGTTCAACTCTTTAGTATCATCCCTGAGTTTAGATAGAGTCTCAATTTGAATGTGATGTGTGTAGTGATTGTTTTTGAGTGCATAGTGTCATGTACATTTGAATGCCAAAGCATTGGATTTAGTCATATTTCTATTGTGTTTTTATATAATGTATTATGCCAATGTGCCAACATTGTGTGAGCCTCTAAATGTGTGAGCCTCTAAATTATATATATTTCATTAAGTGATTGGTTGATTGATACGTGTAGTCAATAACTGAATGTTGAAGTCTGACGAGCAATGTACACAACTGTTTTCTTTCCAGCATTCTCTCCAGCAATGGAAAATCATATATCTTCCGGGGGCAACAACGGCACTCTGGAGTACAAGTGCAGTCTTCCCCCCATGCCCATCTCTCCTGGAAGGTACTCCCCCCTCCAAAAACACTTACTCGGGGAAGAGGACATTAACAGGTTGGATGGTTTTTCCTTCTTACGGTAATTACATCCCTTCCTACCAGACAGCAGTAGTATTACAGGTAGAGCCTCGTCACCCCACCCCATGTTCTATGGAAACTCAAAAGCAATCTTAAATGACGTTACAAGTTGTGTTGGCATTGATTGCTTTGGGGATTTGTCCTCCTGCCCCAACCTCCCTTCCCACCTCCTTAGTCCCTGCTGTTTTCATCCTGTGCTCTGTGTTTTGCACTTGGGAGTCCTGTTGTTCAACTGTGTTGTCTTGTTGCACTGTTTTTAATCTGGCGCTACTTTGTAGAGACAGAATATATGCTGAAGGGTGGCATGGTCAGTGTGTGCATCTTTTCCACCTTGCTGTAGGTTTTTAAGCTTGCTCTTTGAATCTAATAATATAATGTATGTGAAAATGGGCCAGATTATTACGGATCTGAATAATTTATTCAATTTAACGGTCCAATGGAAGTGTTTTTATCTTAATATCAAATCATTTCTGGGTAACAGTTAATAGATTTTCCACTAAAGTTTCTACTAAAGGAGAGAAGTGGAGTGTTATGCTGGAGTAATATAGTGATGAGGCTTGTGGTGATGTCGTATTCTCCTGCTGGCCACTGTATGGATCAGCATTTTGTCCCTGACGCATGGCAGACGTGTTACTCCAAGCGACATCCAGGCTGCGTTTTGATTGGCCGAATGCCCAGGCAAATTCAGAGCAACACAAAATGACTTAGCAGTCCTTATGGAGAAAATATGTTTCAAACCTGTCATCAGCGTTCTAGAACAGAAAGACAGTCTTGATCACTACAAGACGAACTAGGACAACTGCAGGTTAATTTAAGAACTTCCTACTGTACCACATCAATCGAATTTGTCTTCTTGATATGTTTGAGAAATTAAACAGAATGCATAAATACTATAGTGCCAAATCATTTCAATATATGTTTTAATCTGCACAGTTTTGCATCTTTAAATAAAAAAAAATATTGTAGTATTGTGTTCTAGTTCAAAGATTCATACAGTTGAGAATTTAATAGATGGTTTGAGATAGAAAGCACACTGGACTTTAATTCAGAGGGTGGCCCCACTAGTTAACAGGGTTGGGGTCAATTTGAATTGAAGTCAGTCAATTGAGGAAGTGATATGAATTTTTTTTTTTCAATTATTGAATAGTAATTGCAGTTTACTTCCTGAATTGACTAACTTCAATTCAAATTGACCCCAACCCTGCTAGCTTATAGAGAACCAAACCTGCCATAAATAAATGCAGACGTAAATAGATAAATACATGAATAAATAAATACATTCACACATAAATAGATAAATAAATACATTCACACATAAATAGATAAATAAATACATTCACACATAAATAGATAAATAAATACATTCACACATAAATAGATAAATAAATACATTCACACATACATAGATAAATAAATACATGGATGAATGAATGCACACATAAATAGATAAATAATTATTAGCCCTTATTAATTTATTCATTTATATTGACTTCATTTATTTATTTTTGTATTTCTTGCTCCAATATGATAATGAGGGGGTGTCAAGAAAACGTATGTGGGTGGTATCCAACACATCATTGGTTGATCAAAGTCAAGACGTGTTGCTCTATTGCATTATTGAAGAATGAAAATTAAGTCACTCTTCATACTGTCCTGATGGGAAAAGTAAGCTCATTCTTAATGTTTCTACAAGAGGCAGCTAGCTGGGAGCTGGGATCTGATTGGGTTTCA